>NW_028270183.1:52354560-52543727 GCF_037043375.1 Chiloscyllium plagiosum
AATCTCTCCCCCTTCTTTATCTCTCTCTGCCTCATTCCATCCCCGCACTCTCACTCCCCCACTCCCCCGTTTCTATCTTAATGTCTCTCTCTCTCCCCAGCCTCCCTCTCCCTTTCTCTCCCCTCCCACCTCTTCCCTTCTCTTTCGCTCCTCACTGCCTCCTCTCTCTCCCTCGCTCTCCATAATTCCCTCTCCTTCTCTCTCTCCCTACCTCTCTTTCACTCTCTCTCGCTCCCCAACTTCTCTCTTTATCCCTCCCCATCTAACTCGCTCTCCCCATGCTTCTCTGTGTCTGACCACTCATTCCTCTCTCCACCCCTTCCTCTAACCGTTCTCTCTCCATCTCTTTCTCCTCTCCCTCTCTCTCCACTGTCTTTCTTCAACATCACTCAGCCCCACTCGTGCCCTACTTTTGTCTGTACCTCCGCCCTCTCTCTTGCTATTCCCCACTCTGAATGCCTGCCCATGTCTCTCTCTCTCTCTCGACCTCCTTCGCTCTCTATCCACTCCAACAGTCTCTCCTCTGATGCCTTTCTTCTCGCTCTGTCATCCCGTTTCCCCAAACTTTATCACCTCTCAATATCTTTCACCCTTCCAGTTTGTCTCTCTCCATATTCCCACTCTTCCTCTACCCGCTCTCAGCCTCGTTTCTCGATCTCTCAGTTTCCCTCCATTTCTCTCTGCACCTTCCATCCCTCTCGCCATTCCATCTCGCTCCCACTCCCCCTCTCTTCCACACGTCCCCATCTTTCCTACCTCCGTATTTCTCTTTCACCACTTCTGCCACTCTGTGTCACCCCCTCCCGCTCGTACTTCCCAATGTCTCTGTCCCCATTAGTCCCTCTCCCTCTCCCTCCTCACTCTCTCTTCCCCCTTTCTCTCGCCACCTCCCTGTCTCCCAGCACCCTCTCACCCTCTGACGCCTCTCTCTATTCCTTTCTGCTCATCTCCTTTTCTGTAAACTCCCCCTCCTCTCGGTCCCCCACTCTCTCTTTCTGTCTCTCTCGTTCCCCACATCTCTCTTCCTCTCTCGCCATCTGCCTTCTCTCTCCACAGCCGTCCATCTCTCTCCCTCTCTCTACCCGTCCAAATTATCTCTCCTCCCCCTCACTCTCTCTCTCTCGATTCCAACTCTCATTATCCAAACCCTCTTCACTCGATGCACCTCCTTTTCTCTCTCTCACGTCTATTTCTATCGCTCCCCTCAGACTCTCTCCCTTCTCTGCTGCCTGTCTTTGTCTGCACTCTGCCTCTCTTCCCCAGCTCCCTCCGTCTCTATCGTCTCCCTCTCTTTCTCCCCCTCACCCACCCGTATCTCTTTCTCCCTCCTCAGTTTTTTTTATCTTCTTTCCTCTATCTATGCCTTCGTCCCCCTCCCCCTCTTTCCCATTCCCTCTTTTCACCCTTCATCTCTGCCTCACAATCTCTCACACAACCGCCCACTCTTTCTCTCTCGATCATTCCCCCAGGTTTCTCTTCCCATCGGCCTCCTTCTCTCCACCCAGCCCTCTCTGTCCTCTCCTCCTCCTCTCTCACTCCCCATTCTCTTTTTCTCTGTCTCCCCTCCCTCTCTCCCTCTCTTCTCTCTAACCCTATCTCTCTTTTCCTGCAACAGACTGTTCTCTCCCTCTCCCCTCCCTCTGTATCAATCATTCTCTCTCCCCTCGCTGCGTGTTCTGCTCAGAACTCCCTCTCCTCTCCCTCTCTCTCCCTCTCCGCTCACTTTCTCTTCCCCCTCCCTCTCTCTTCGCGCCCCCATCTACTTTCTCTCAATCTCTCTCCCTGTCTCCCCAGCTCTCTTCGTTTCTCTCCCACCCTCTGCCCCTCTCACTCTTTGCACTTTCTTTCCCCTTCTCTTACCCTCCGTCTCTCTCGAACCCCTCTCCCTGTCTGTCTCGATAGCGCTTCCTTCCCTCTCTAACCATCTTCCTCTGTCTTTCTCTGTCCCTCCCTGTTCGCTCTCTCTGACCACCTCCCTCCATCTCTGTTCCCTTATCGATCTCCTCAAGCTGCCTCTTTTGTTCAACCCACACTCTCTCCAACCATTCCTCTCTCTCATGCCTTCCCCTCCCCACAATCTCTCTCACTCATTTTTCTTTCAGTCCTCCCTCGCTCTCTCCCCATCTTGCTCAGTCTCCGCCGTGTCTTCTTAATTCACTCTGTCTCCCCTCTCTCGAGCTCCACAGTTTTCTCTATCTCTCTCTAACTCGCTATGTCCTCTCTCACTCTTTATACTCTCTCTTCTCCCCTTTTACCTCCTCCCTCTCTCTATTGCCCTCAGTCTGTCTTTCTTATATCCTACCCTCTCTCTTCCCCCGCCTCTCTCCCCGTGCTATGACATCCGTTCTCCCTCAACCTCTCCCACTCTCTCCCCAGCTCTCTCCATAAACCTCTCTCTGACTCCCTCCCTCTGTCCCTCTCTCTACTCTCTCGCTCCACTGCTCTTCACTCTCTCTCCGTCTGCCAGTCCCTGTCCTCTCTCTTTCACACCCCCTCTGTCTCTGGCCCTCTCTCTCTCATCAAGCTGCCTCTTTTGCTCCACGTCCATCTCTCCTCTCCTTCGCTCTCTCCCGCCTTCCTCTCAGAACAATCTCTCAGCCCTGCCTCTCTTTCATCCCTCCCTCGCTCTCTCAAATTCCTCCCTTTCTCTGACCGCTCCCTCTCTCTCCATCCCTTCCCCTCTCCCCTCGTACACTCTCACTCCTCCCCTCTATCATTGGCTGCCCCAGGTCCCTCCCTCTCTCTCTCTCCCTGCCTCTCTCATATCTCACTCGCTACACTTTCTTTCCTACCTTTTCTCCTCCCTCTCTGTATTGTCTCTCGATCTCTCTCTCAGCTCCTCTCAATGTCTCTTGCCCTCCGTGTTCTTTCCCTCCTGTGCATCCTCTCTTTCACTCCACCCTCTCGCTCTGCCCCTCCCACTCTCACTCCTCTCTCCCACCTCTCCCAGACACTCCTCTCTCCCCTGCCTCTTTCTCCCTCCTCTATCTCCCACTCTTCCGCAACAACACTCACGCATCAGCCTCCTTCTCCATCCCTCCCCTCCCTCTGTCACCCCTCCCTCTCTGATTCTACCCGCTCACTCTCTTATTCGCCCTTCCGCCTCTTCCCACCATCCTATTTCCTTCTCGCCCCTCCCTCCCTCTCTCTCACACCTCCCTTGCACTTTCTCTCCTTCCCTCCCTCTCTTCCTTCCTCCCCCTCTCTCATCCCTCCCTCTTTTCCCCTCCTTCTCTCACAACTCTAGCACCCCCCACTCGCTGCACCTCCCCCTTGCTTCCTCCCCCTCTCTTTCTCTCTCTATCATTCGCTCCCAACTTCACGTCCACACTTGTCTCCCAGTCTCCACGATTCCCTCTCACTCTCCGTCACAATCTCCTTCCCCCATTCACTGATCACTCCCTCTCTCCCCTTCATCCCTCTTTCTTCACCCTCCCTCTCTCCCTATATTCCACTCCAGTACCCGTCTCTCCTTCTACTCTCCCTTCTCCCTCAGTCTCACCCGTATTCACTCATTCGCCCCCAGTCACTCTCAACCCTCCCTCTCTCTTCCCTCCTTCCGCGTCTCTCCCCTCCGTCTCTGTGTCTTACCCCTTCCATCTCTTTATCTCTGCCACTCTGTCTCTCCCCACCACGGTCGCTCACTCTCACCGCTCACTCTCCCCCCTCTCCATTTGTGTATCCCTCTCTCTCTGTCGCACCACCCTCTCTTTCTCTCTCTCGTTCCCCCAACTCTCTTCCTCTCTCCCATCTGCCTTCCCTACGTCCACAATTCACTCTCACTCCTCTCTCTTTCTCGCTCTCCTCCACTCACTGGCTTCCACTCTCTCTCATCCCTCTCTCTCACCAACCCACCCTCTCTCACTTCCCATCTGTATCTCTCTAAACACTCTCTTTCTATACCCTTCCCTCTCCGTCTGTCCTCCTCCCTCTTCTGTTCCACATGTGTTTTTCGCTCTTTGCCCTTCCCACTCTCTCTCGGTCAACTTTGCTGCCTGTCTTTCGCTGCTCCGTCCTTCCCTATTCCCTCCATCCCTCTTTCTCTGTTTTCCCCTCCTCTCTTTCTCCTCTCCCACGCCCTGCCACCCCTCCATCTCTCTCTCTCTCCATCTTTGATTTTCTCTCCATCCCTCGTTCTCTGCCATCCACCCTCTCTCTTTTCCCTCTCTCTCCTCTCAGTGTCTCAAGCCTCTCTCTCGGTGTCTCTACCTTCCTCGCATTCTCTCCCTGCTATCCGTGCCTACCTGTTACTGCCATTCTCCCTCCCTCTCTGAGCCCACTCTTTCTTTACCTCTCTGTCTCTCTCCCGCCTCCCTCTTTATCTATCCCTCATCTCTCTTCCATCACGTCTCTCCCTCTCTCACGTCTGCCTGTCTTCCTCTCTCCACTCACTCTCTCTCAACGAATTATCTCCCTCCACTTGTCCCAGCCTCCCCATCTCTCTTTCCTCTTTCCCTCCCTCTTTTCCTCTGCCCTCTCCCCTCTCTCTGCCCCTTTGATCTATCTCTCTGCCCATTCTCGCTTTCTCCACTCTCTGTCTCTACCCACTCTCTCACTCACCTCTCTTGCTCCGTGTCTCGATCGCTCCTCATCTCTCTTACTTCTCCTCTCCCTCCCTCTCTCCTCTCTTGCCTCTTTTACGCTCCGCCATTCCTCTATCCTCCCCTCCCTCTCTCTCTTCAGCCCTCATGTTCCTCTCCCCAGTCTCTTTCACCCCAATCTCTCTCATCCCTCTCTCTCTACTCCCTCCCTCCCCCCGTGTCCCTCTCTCTCCCCCTCTCACCCTCCTGTCCTCCACCACTGTTGCATTCTCCCATCTCTCTCCTGTTTGGCTCTCTCTCTCTCATTCTCTCTCTCTGTCTGCCCCGCAATCACTCTCTCTTCCCTCCTTCAATCTCTAATCCTATTTCTCTCGCTGTCTCTACCCCTTCCGTCTATCTTTTTCCACTCTCTATGTCTCTCTCTCTCTCCCACTCACTTCTACGCATCCTCTTCCCTCTCTCTCCTCCCCTCTCTCTCCCCTCCCTCTCTCTGCACCTTTTCTCTGTTTTGTCCTCTCTCCCCTTCCATCCCTCCTTCTCTCTCCTCGCTTTCACCTTCTCTCTAACCCGTGCCTCCCTCTCTCTCCCTCGCCCTCTACACCTCTCTCCCACCGCCTCTCTCTACACCTCTCTTATACCTCCCTCTCTCTTTCTCTCTCCTTCCATTTTCTGTCCCCCACCCCTCTCTCTCAATCCGCTCCCTCTCTATACACTTTCCGTCTCTCCCCACCAACCTCTCTCCCTTTAATTCCTTCCTGTCTCTCTCTATCTCCTCGCCTCACGCTCTACAACCCTGTTTTTCTATATCTCTCTTGCCCACACCTCTCTTTCTCTCTCCCCATCTACCTCTCTCTGTCTCCACAGCTGCATCTCTCTCCCATCCTTTTGTCTTCACCTACCCCCCTTCGATACCCACTGTCTCTCACCACTCATCTCTCTCTCCTCCTCTCTGTCACAATCTCCTCCCTTCCTGTTTCTCTTCCCTCCATTTTTCTCTGTCTCTCTACATCCTCCCTCTTTCTCCCCGCATCCCTTCTCTCTAACCTTACCCTCTTTCTATCTCCCAATTCACTCCTCCTTGTTCTCTCCTCACCCTTCTCTCTCTTGACCCCTCCTCCCTATCCCTCCGTCTCACTCTTGAATCCGTCTGCCGCTCTCCCAGTCTTCCTCTCTCACTTGCCTCCCTTTCTCTGTCTCTTTCCCCTTCACTCTTATCTGTCTCCATCTCTCTCCCTGTCTATCCCACCCTCCACCTCTCTCCCGCTCCCTCTCTGGCCCACTTCCCCCTCCAAAAATCTTTATTTCTCTCTTTCTTCCATTCCCCTCTCTATTCCTCTGTCTCACTCGTCCCCTCTCTCCACCCTGGAGGCTTCCTGCCTCTTTTGCTGATTAAGGGTTTTTGCCTAAAACGTTGACTTTTCTGCTCCTTGGATGCTGCCTGACCTGCTGTGCGTTTCCAGCACCGCTCCAATTCTCTCTGTCAGTTTGGCTCAGTTGGTTGCGCAGCTAGTTTGCAATGCAGAATAGTTCTAACCTCGGGTTTAAATCCTCCACCAGCTGAGATTACTGTGAACGTTGTTACTTATAAAACCAGAGGTCGTGTTTTCAAATCTCACTCGTGCGTTTTTCAGATTCAGTCAAGTGGGTGGCACGGGGGCTCAGTAGTTAGCACTTCTGCCTTACATCACCAGGGCTCCAGGTTGAATTCCAGCCTCGGTATGGAGTTTGCATATTCTCTCCGTGTCTGCTTGGGATTTCTCCGGATCCACTGTTTTCCTCTCAGAGTCCAAAGATTTGCAGATCGCGTGGATTTGCCGTTCTATATTGCCCGTAGTGTTAGCTTCATTAGTCAGAGAGTCGGTATGAACATGTTAGGCCGAAGGGGCTATTTTTACACTGTAAGAAATCTAAACTAATCACTGATCCCTCCTACTCTCCACTCTCTCCCTTCTCCCATCTTTCTCTCGCCTCTTTCGCTCACTTTATCTCTCGCCCGTCCCTCTCTCTCTGTATCCCCAATTACTGTCTCGCTTTTCCACCTCTCTTTCTTTGCTTCCTCCACTCCCGTCTCCCTCTAATTCTCCTATCTGTCTCTCCCCACAGCGCTATCTCTCTCTCCCACAATATCTCTTCCTCTCTCTGCCCACTATCTCTCTTCCCTCCCCTTTCTCTTCCATTCCACTGCTCCCCATCTCCTTTTCTCTCCCTCTTCTCTGACCACTCTCTCTCCCCCACCACTCGCCCTGTATTGCACTGTCTCCCTCCTTCCTCATGCCATCTCTCAATCTCTCTCCATCTCCTCTTCCTCTCTCACTATCCCTTTCCACCCTCCCTCTCTCACTCCTATCTCACTCTCTTCCAATCCCCTCTCTCTCTCCCTTACCTTCTCCCCCACCCTGTCACATTCTGTCTCTGCCATTACCTCTCTCCCCTCCCCCTTTACCCCAACTCTATCTCTTCCCCTTCCCCATCTCTCTCCCACTGCCACTGTCTCTGTACCTCTCCCTCTCCTGCTCTCCCTCACGTGCCACTGTCTCTCTCATATTCTCCCATTTCCCTCTTTCTTTCTCTCTCTCACAAACTCTCCTTGCCCCACCACTTCCCACTTTCTACTCTTGTCTCTCAACAGCTTGTCTCTCCTCCTGCCCCTCCCCTTTCTTCCCTCTCCCTCGCCCCTTCACACTCTCTCCTCCAACCATCTCCCCAACACTCTCCACACCTGTCATACTTTATACTCTCTCTCTTAAAATCTCTCTCCCCATCAACTCTCTCTTCCCCCAATCCCCCAGACTCTCTCTGCCAGCGCGAACCGTATTTTGCATTCTCTCTGCCCTCTTTCCCTTTCCCTCTCTCCCCACCTCTCCCCGCCCGCTCTCTCTCCCCGAAAGTTCTCTCTTTCTCCCTCTACCTCCCTACACTCTCTCTCCCCTTCCCTCACTGCCTCCCTCCCGCTACCTCTCTCCCTCTCTCCCACACCCATTCCCTCTATTCCTCTGTCTCCTCACTTCCCAATCTCTCCCCACCTCTCCGTCCATCTATCTCCCATCCAACTCTCTCTACACCCTTCATTACCACAGTCTCTGTTTCCCTCTTCCCACTTTCTGTCACCCACTCCCCCCACTCTCTCTCACTCTCTCTCTCTCTTCATCCCCTTCCCATTCTCTTCCCCTTCTTTCCCGTTCTCTCTATCCTTCCCTCCCTGCCCACTGTCTCTCCCTCCTGCCTTCCCACTTTGTCTCCCACTTCCATCTCTCTCTCTCGATCCAGCTCTCACTCTCTTCCTACACCCTCCCACCCTTTCTTTATCGCCTCCCCTCGCGCTGTCTCCTTCCTCTCTTGCTCACCCCTCCCTTTCTCTCCTTCTCTGCCCTCTCGCCACCCTCCCGCCTGTTATCGGCCTCTTTTCCTCTTCGTTCCTCGCTTCTCGCTGCATCGCTGCCTCTCTCCCTCTCTCTCACGTACCCGCTCTCTCCGCACACTCTGCGCCCTCTCTCTCCATCTCCCACTATGTGACTTCTTCTCACCGTCTCCCTCTGACTCTCGCATTCTCCCCGCCCTCACTCCGTTTCTCTCTGACTGGGAGTAGTGAGAAAATGGGGGAGAAATATTAAGGGTTAGTCAGAGTTAGAGAGAAGTTGCTGGAGAGAGAGTAGAGTGGACAAGGGTGGAGAAACCGTGGAGGTAAGAGAGAGCGAGACAAAAAGTGGGCTGGCAAGAGACGGAAGTGAAAGTGAGAGTGGAGAGAAAGGGCTTGTGCAAAGAGGAAGTGAGGGAGGAAAATGAGATGAAGTAACGGGGTAGGTAAATTTGGGACTGTTTGTAAATGAAGGATTCGAGAGGGAGCCAGTGATAGAGAAAGCGAGATACAGATGAGGTTGACTGGAGATAGCGGCAACGGGGTAGAGGGATGAACTATGCCGAAGACCAGGTCGGTGTGGGGGACCTAGAGGCGAAAGCAATGACAGAGCAATTATAATCGAACTCCTGAGCTCATACCTCGGTCCCCTCCCCTTCCCTAATGACCAAGACTTGTGGCTGACTCTGTCTCTGTCCAGCTCAGCTTCTTCAAAACAATGACATCCAACAATATCATTCACTCTTCTGCTCGGTAATTTTAATGCACATTTTAGTGTTTATAATTTGAAGTGATCGATACAGTCAGTGGGATGGTGTCTTTACATACTGGCACCAGAGTTGATAGAATCGTTGAAATGTCCTTGTAACCCGCCTGTTGGATAAGGTTGGACAAACCAGCGCTACCCACAGGCTGATACGAAAGCGACAGGCTGCTTCATCGCTGAAAAAATCAACTACAATGAGAGACTCCCGGATGGATTGATTAATAAGTGAATTTGATTGATTGATATATTTGGGTGAAGGGATATTTCAGCACTTTCTTCAGCTGCTGTCTGAACTTTGTCTGTGTCACAGCATAAATTGCGGTGTTTGTGCAGCAACTGAGGAGCTGCAGCATGAAGCCAAGTTCCTTCACACAGGTATGTAAAGACACACGTCGACGCCCAATCACATCCATCCGGTACGATATGGCAAATATCATTAATATTGACCATAACAGGATGAAATTGCCCGAGATCACAAACAGTAAAATGATAGATCTTTTGCGATTGCTCATTTCTGTGTCAAACCGAGGGTCCCCCACTCGTGTGAGCCTGGAGTCTCCTGCGGGCTATGCTGCTCACTAAAATGTGTCTGACGGTGAAAACATTGAGCAGCAGGATCAGGAGAAATGGGAGAGCTGGGGTTAGAATGTGGTGGAGGAACTCGATTGCCACGCAGAAAGGGGAGAAATGAACACCGTCTGGCACTTCACAAAACCAGGACTGGTTCGCCAGCCGATATTTACCCAGAACATAAAATACCAGAAAATATTTTTTTAAACAGCTCAGCATAGTCACTGTTGCCAGAACAACAGCCGCCGTTTTCTCACTGCAATATTTACTTTTCAGATTCTGGCAACAAATGGCCGCAAATCGATCAAAGGTGAAACTGACGGTGAACCAGACAGAACTGTCAGTGGCTGCATAAAGCAGGACGGCGTGGATATTACACACGGAGATGTCCCACATGAAATAAAACTGTTCCCGATAAACAATGGAAATGTGTCTCAATATCAGGTCGAGGATAATGACCAGTAGATCCGCCACTGCCATGGCCGCCAGATAACGTCTGACACATGGGGACAATCCATAATCTTTATAAAGCAGGACGTAGGTCGTCACTACGTTAGCTGTGAGGAAGGTAAAAAACACACATTGTACATCAACATGGAGGAAAAGTGACTTGTTTGATTGAAGACAGATAGAGATTTTCAAATGTGTCACTGTACTCTGGGATTTATTAAAACAGTTGGAGCTGAAATGACAAATTTGAAAATCTGAATTTCTGACAGAAATGTATCATAATCCACAAGAAACATTCCCTCCCCAAACATACTGAGACACATCCAAAGAAACAGATGATTTCGAGGAAACTCCCACATACTCGGTCGTTGGAGAGCAGACAGAGGTCACTTTTTTCCATATTCTCAGACGGAGGGTGAAACCTTGCTTTCGTGAAGGATTCTCTCCCAGTTCCCTGAAGACAAATGGAGTTTGGAAATTTCTGACTTTTAGACTCAATTGTGATCGATCATGCTAACTGAACAAGTGTAAACGGCGGGAAAATGTATTCACCATTTTAACTGCCTGTGGGGACTCCGTAACAGTGTCTCCCTCACCCTGCAACTGGGCCTCTTCACTTGGGATCTGATCATTTCTTTCAATTCACTGACGTCCGGCCGTTCCCAACTAATGTCGGGTGTAGAATGTAACAGAGAATGATGGTTAGAGTATTTTCTATGGAATTCCAGTTACAGACAGAATGTTTTGTGCAGAATGCTGCGGGGAAACTACGCAGTTACACTGGCAACATTGCCCACCTTTCTTCCCGCTACTTTGATGAATTTATCGGCGCCAATTCCTTCTCCCACGAGAAGGTTGTCGAGTTCATCAACTGCACCAACACGTTCCATCTCAAACTCAAGTTAACCTGTACCATCCCGGACACCTCCCTGCCCTTCCTCGAAATCTGCATCTCCATCTCTTGCGATTGTCTCAAAACGGACATCTACGACAACCTCACCGACTCCTATAGCTAACTCGACGACACATCCTCCCACATACTTGCTGGAAAATACGACATCCATTAATCCCAATTCCTCCACAACGGCCCCACCTGCTCCCAGGATGACCAATTCCACCTTAAAATATCCCAGATGTCCTCCTTCGTCCAATACCGCAATTTCACCTCCCACATGGTCGATGATGCCCTCCAGCGCCTCTCATCCATTTTGCGCACCTCCGCCCTCGAACCCCGCCCCCCAATTGCAATAAAGACAGAATGTTCCTGGTCCTTACCTGCAAACCCACCTCACTCCGTGTCCTTCGCATCATCCTCCATCACTTCCACCACAGACAAAAAGACACATTAACTCAGTCCAGTGCCCCAAAGAACCCTTCCACATACGTCACAAATTTACATGCACTTCCACACATGTTATCTACTGTATCCATTTCACACAGTGTCATTACCTCTACGTTGGGGAGCCAGGGCACCAGCTTGTGGATCATTTCAGAGCACGTCTTTGGGACACCCGCACCCACCGAGCCCCGTGGGTGAAAATTTCAACACCGTCTCCCAATCCACCAAGGATATGCAGGTCGTGGTCTTCATCCATCACCAAACCCGAACCACCCGATGACTGGAGGAAGAACTTCTCAACTTCAATCATTGGATCCTGCAATCCCACGGTATTAATGTGGATTTCACGAGTTTTCTCATTTAGCCTCCCCCAGCATTATCCGAGTCTTAAGTCTCCAACGCGGCACCGCTCTCTTGACAAGTCCATCGTCTTTACCATGTATCCACTCTACGATATTTTCTAAACTATCAACTACTCCCTCAGATCCATCTTCATATCGAATTCGCAGCTACCTTGCCCCCAGCCACAGCACTCCTCCCATTTATTTCTCGAGCACGACACCCCAAAAAAGAAGACACTCAAGCCTCATTCGTGGTAAAGGGCTTATGCCAGAAATATCGATTCTCCAGCTCGTATAATTCTGCCAGACAGGCTGTGTTTTCCGACCACTGGTTAGGAAACAGTCTCATTCTACCATGTTCACAGAAGCATGCCTGATGGGTAATATTGAATGAAGCTGCATCACCATCCCGACTATATCCTGTCCCGCGGGCAGGGCAGACCCACCAGTGGCGGGAAAATCCTCTGGGATAAAGTCAGGAAAAGAATTACCCTGCAATTCTTCAACATTGATTCCAGAACCCGGGAAATCTCATGGTAACAGGTCCAGAAAATCTCCTGATGTTCGGCATCTACTGGTTTCCACAACACCCCTTGGTGATAATTCAATTCCACAGAGGAAGCACTGAGGGTGACAAGGAAACAGAACACACTCAGGGTGTGGGACTTCAATGTCCATTACAAAGCGTGTCTCCACAGATCCACCACTGACTGAGCAGGCAAAAAGCCTCAAATACACAGCAGCCAGTCTGTGGGAAGTGATGGGGGAAACTACAAGAAGGAAGCATTCTCAACATATACCTTGGCACAGGTGGATCTGTCTCTGACAACCTCTGTAGGAATACCGAGCAGACAGTCCGGATGGAGAGAATGTCTCAGTCTCATCCTGAAGATACTGCCCAATGTGTTTTGTGGCACGACCTCCTGTGAACTAGGACATTCTTCTGAAGGTCTAACCAAATGGAAACTGGGAATCCATCAGTTAATTTAGTTCATCAGCAGCTGCAGCATCGATGCACTTCCCTCCATCAACAGGTCAGAAGTAGGCTGTTCACTGATTGTTCCAAAATATTCAGCAACATTCATAACTGCGCATATAGTGAAGCAGGCTATTCAGCCCATCAAGAATTTTACATGGGAACGGAATGAGGCCATTCACCATTCGAGCCTTTTACTCAGCAATTGGAACATATCTGTTATCTCTCACGGCTGTTCCTCAGGGAATGAAAGGGAATATTCGGCATTCCAAAGTAACTACATGTGAATGGGGGAGAACAGGTCATTGAGCCTGAAACAGGGATAAATTGGGGATAAATCGATTTTTATCATTTTTACACAAATCAATGACTGCAATGACAGAGTGACCAGTGCTGGGCCTCAACTATTTGCAAACGATATTTAAGATTTAGATAAATGCAAAAGATGTATTCCAACTAAGATAGTTAGGAACTGAAGCTATCAAAACGTGGTCGAGGCACTCTGATTGGATAAGCATAGGACAATAATTTGGCAGCTGGAAAATAACGTGTTCAAACGTGAACTTTTGAACTTTTCAGTAAGAATGAAACGCAGTATGCTGCTGAAACGGAAAGAGATTGCAGGACTCAGCGACACAGTGATTACTGGAGGGTTCACTCTGACCAGTTCAGACATGGGAAGTGTTACTCCATCTCCCTGATAGTCTGCTCCCTAATGTTTCCAGTGGTCGCATTGTTCTCATTACACAATGAATATTATCATGTGGTTGCTTGGCGGTGTGACGTAGTGAGGGGGAGCATGTTTTGAACTATGTACCAGGGGGACGCCCTTTATCCTAGAGACCATCCTTTCTTTCTACTCTGAGTGAAGCACCTTTGGAAGAGGTTGAGATGAAGGTAATATTAATTTATCTAACTTTCAATGTGTTTTGATGTACTTTTCCAATTTGCAGTGAGAATGGTTTATAACGTCCTGAAATACAGCCAATGGCAGCATACAGGATATTAATAGTCACGTTCATGTCCCTGTATTCATATTTCAGGGACAGCATTACAAGGAATCGGAGAAAACTGCTCTTAGTCTTCAAGTTAAATGTGGAAGATGGAAACAGCGTGAATTATGAAAGGAAACAGCGTGAAATATGAAGGATGGCGGCAGTGTAGGAATTCATCTGCTTCCACCCACTTTGTGTCTCTCATTTTTATTCTGCTTTCTGGTGTATTTTTTCTTCACAAACTTTTACTTTTTTTAAGTGACTCCAATTGTAATGGTGAAGGTGAGTCCCAGAACAGAGGCTTGCTGAGGGAGTCAAGGCCTCGCGATTTAATGCGCAGTGCGGCCTGGAGACTGGGCTTTGTGTATTTTGGAGACTGGGCTTCTACGTCCTGGGCAGTGGGCCTGGTGCGGTTTAGACACTGGGCCTGGTGTGTTCTGGATACGAGTTCCAGTGCGGTGGAGAAACTCGTTGCTGGCACACACTCGGGGATAAGGGTCAGTAATTCGAATCCGTTCTTTTTACCTTATTATTCTTCTGCACCAAATACTGAAGAATGTGTACCGAGATTTCTTGCACCTGAGGTGGTGTCATAAGCGAAGAAATTACTGAAATGTCATTGCTTTCGTTCGTGTGCACGTGAAAATGTAGCGAATTTAATTCAAATCTGAGAGAGTCACTGTATTTGGTGCCTTTTCCCAACAAAGCTGCTGCTTCTGAAATGGCCTGCGGCGGCCAGCAGAGGGTGGTAATACATCACTTGAAACACAAGTGGTTTGACAGAGAGAGAGAAGGGACATTGTGATTCCTATTTCAATGGATTCACAAACATTCACATGCGCACGTCCGCAAACAGATGCACACACACACACACACACACGCACACACACACACACACACACACACACAGAAACACACACAGAAACACACAACCATAAACACGAAATTATATGGAATTATTCCGCCCCTCATTCTGGCCTCACCTTCATTTCCTCTTGGAAATTAGGGAAGGGCAAGTGACTGTGCTGTTCGAGTGCGAGCACTTTCAGACCAGTGACCAGAATTCTATTAGTTTGAAAATAGTTCTGGAAAAGGATAGGCCTGTTTCACAAGTTAATGTTGCAAATTGGGACACGGCCAATTGTGATGGTATTGGGCAAGAATTTTCAAAAGATGATTCGGGGGTAGCTGTTCTTAGATAAAAGTACATATTGCAAGAGGGAGTCTTTCAAAAGCGAGATAGTGAGAGCTCAGAGACAGCATGTTCCTGTCAGTGTGAAGAGTAGGGAACAAGACATGACAGGGTACATTAATGGTCCAGTCATGGGAAAGGAATAAGGTGTATATTGGGAATAGGCAGCTGGGATCATGAATCCCTTTAGAGTACGGGGTGTAGTAGAACACTTACCAGGGAAATCAGAAGGGCAAAAAGGAAGCATGAGATAGCTGTAGCTGATAAAGTTAAGAGAAATGGAAAGCGATTAAGGAAGTGTAATAAAGGTAGACGAGAATCTAGAGAAAGAAAAGGGTCCCCTTTACATCAAACAGCCATGTATATGTAGTTTCACGGGAGATGAATTAGGTTTATTAGTGCCATTGTCACATGTACTCACACGAGGACAGTTAAAATTTTGCATGTCTGCACAGGTGACATAATCGTAGGTACAAAATTCCATACACTCGCCTCTCATGTACAGAATCTTGTTACAAAGCAGAAGAAAAAGAAAAAAAATGTTAAATTGTAATACATTGCAGCCCTCCGCCGCTGCCTTACAGCCTGTTACTGTTCCAAGGGTGAGATTTCACATGAATATAGCACGTCAGTATTTACTGTGGAGAAAGAATGGAAGCGAGGGAACTCAGGGAAATAAAATTAAGTGATTTTTGAAACGTGACCACATTACAGAAGAAGAAATGCTCAAGATCTTAAAATGCATAATCGCAGATAAATACGCGGGATCTGTTCACGTGTATCCCAGCATTTGCAGAAAGCTGGGGAAGAAACTGAGGGTCACTAGCTGAGATATTCATGTCAGAGTTCTGAGGAAGGATCACTGGACCTGAAACTTTAGCTCTGATTTTTCTGCACAGATTCTGCCGAACCTGCTGAGCTTTCGCAGTACCTTCTGACTTTGTGCCTGATTTGCAGAATCTGCAGTTGTTTCGAATTAAATTTGTACCACTGACAGCCACGGGTGAGGTGCTGAAATACTGGAAAACAGTTAATGTTGTTATATCATATATAAAAAATGTCTGCAATGAAAAGCCATGGAACTACAGACTGGTGAGTCTGATCTCAGGTGTGGGTAAGTGTTTGTAGAAGATTCTCAGAGGCAGGATTTACATGCATTTCGAAAGGCATGGGCATAATAGCATGTTTTTTCTGTGTGGGAAAGCGTGTCTCACAAATTCGAATGCAAGTTTTGAAGAGGAGATCTCGAAGTCAGGGGAAGGTAAACAGCATAAGTTAACTGCGTACATCTTAGTGAGGCCCAACAAATTTCCATATGGTAGATTGATTAAAAAGGTTAAATCACAGGGGATCATGGAGCACGAGCCAATCAGATCCAAACATGGCTTGACAGTAAAACACCGAGGACGCTGGGAGAGATTAGTTGTTCGAATTGGATGCCTGTGACCAGCGGTGTGCCACAGTTACCAGGTTGTGGTTATTCATTGTTTTCATAAAAGATTTGGATGACAATATAGGAAGCATGGCTAGTTTGTAGACGATATAAAAGATTTGTGTGATAATGGACAGTGAAGAAGGTTATCTAAGAGAACAATGAGATCTTGATCTACTGGGTCAGTCGTCTGAGGTATGGTAGATGGAGCTTCATGCAGATAAATGTGAGGCATTGCATTTTGTTAGACAAACCAGGGCAGGATTTAGTCAGTTAACGGTAGGGACCTGGGGAGTGTTATTGAACAGAGACATACAGGGACCAGCTACTTAGTTCCTTGAAAGTGGAGTCGCAGGTAGACAGGGCTGTGAAGAAGGCGTTAGCGCTGAGTAAACGAAATGGGCGTTATGCTGTGGCTATACAAGGGAATGGTAAGGCCACATTTGGATCACTGAGTACAATTCTTATTGGCCTGCTACAGGAAGAATGCTATAAACTGGAAAGGGGATAAAATATTTAAAATTATGGGGTGGATACTGGAGGTTTTGAGACATATGGATGGCCTGGGATTTTGTTAGCTTTGCATTGGAGGCTGAGGGGTGACTTATTTATAAAATCATAAGGGGCATGTATAGGATGAATAGCAAAGTCTTTTCCCCCGGGTGGGGGTGATCCAAAACCAAAGAGGTTAGGTTGAAGGTGAGGGGGAGATATTTAAAAGAAATCTAAGGGGCAGCTGTTTCTCAAAGTGGGTGGTGCATGAATGTAGCGTGCTGTCAGAGGAAGTAGTATTGTTGTGTACAATTACAACATTGAAAAGACAATTTGATGGGTACCTGAATAGGGAAATGTTTGGAGGTGTATATGCCTAAAGTAGAAAAATAGAATTAGTTCAGATCAGGGACGGGTTGGGTCGAATGCTCTGTCTGAATATTGCATGACTCTGAGAGTCTATGACTCAACTTTTCATCACTAATTCTTCACTGCAATCAATTAATTTAGAAGTCAAAACTTCCTCTGTACATTCTTTCAAAGTCTAGCTTTCTGAAATTCCTTACATAGAGAATTCGTGACATTGATGTGGTTCTGGAAACCACAACAGCAGCAGAAGTAGAATTATATTCAAACACAATCTGAAACCTTTTTACACAGGATAATCTATCATTACTATCAAGCTGCTCTATGGTTCAGTAACGAGTGCGGGTGAATATGCCAGAGTCAGAACCATGTGTAGCAATAACTGATGATAACCTGTTGGAGCTACTTCACTTTCTGCATACGTTCCAAACAGGACGAACATCTGACAAACAGAGCGCAACGATCCCAAGATCAACAGACAAACAGTTTTGCAAAATCTAGTCATAAATGATGATGGGTTGTTCAACGGCTCACTGCAGGAGATTGCTCTGCAATTAACCCCATACTAATTAATGTAACAGACCTGCACACAGTGCAAAAGGCAAGGATGTAGTCTTGCATCATCCAAAACCAGAAACGTTGAGTCAGAGATCCTCCTCACCCTTGCCATGAAGCCCATAGGATCACCCATGGAAGTCTTCAACAGATTCGACTCGCTGCACATAACATGAAGAAACAGCTGGGTACAATAGATATGGCAAAGTCAATGGGCCCGACACTACTCCTGCAATAGGAATGAAGACTCCTGCTGCACAACAAGCCGCGTACCTGGGAAAGCTGCTTCATTCCAGCTCCAACTCTGACTGCTCCCTGGCAATGTGGAACATTACTCAACTATTTCGAGTCCAGGAAGAGGGGAATAATTACAATCTAATATATTACTATCCCCTCAGTCTCATCACGATCGTAAAATCTTTGTAAATTATTTTTGACAGAGCTGTCAAACAGCACAGAAATAACCTGCTCAGTATGGTTTCCGTTGGGTCCCCATGTGGAGGTGGAGCTGTCATGCAAGTGTCACTGGATTGCTTATATACACAGGGCTAATGTTATGGCAGGTGGCGGAAGTTAAAAACAATTATATAATATCGACATCTAAAATCTGGCGTCAGAAATGGAGACCTGAATCCAATGTCGATCCAACGTCAGTTTGCTTCCCCACTACACTTTCAGGAGCAAATCTCCAGTGTTTTCCTGGTCTGGCCTAAAAGTGAGTCCAGACACAGACATGTGATAAGCTCTTCTGCTCCGAGGTCTTAAAGAATAAAGCCGGATAGAACACCCGACACCAGCCTCGGTATAGGAAAAGGGAATGGGAAACACAATTATGTCGAGTCTTCAGAAACATATTTCCTAACATCTGAGAGCTTGTGAGAACATTTACAGAGCTTACCCACAGATTTCACAGAAACATCGGGAAAGGAGTAGGTGAATCAACAAATTGAGCCTCCCTCATTCGAGTTCACGAGTGAACATCGCTCCAATGCACCTCACCCTCACAATGCACGCATCCCTTAATATGATTAACCATTGGATAACATATTAAATATTAACATCAGCAAACCTTTCGATCCATCGTTTTGTTCGCCCATTCAATAAAATGATAGAACATAGAAGAATACAGCGCAGTACAGGCCCTTTGGCCCTCGATGTTGCGCCGATCCAAGCCCACCTAACCTATACTAACCCACTATCCTCCATATAACTATCCAATGCCCGCTTAAATGCCCATAAAGAGGGAGAGTCCACCACTGCTACTGGCAGGGCATTCCATGAACTTACGACTCGCTGAGTGAAGAACCTACCCCTAACTTCAGTCCTATATCTACCCCCCCTTAATTTAAAGCTATGCCCCCTTGTAATACCCGACTCCATACGCGGGATAAGGTTCACACTGTCAACCCTATCTAACCCCCTAATCATCTTGTACACCTCAATCAAGTCACCCCTAAACCTTCTTTTCTCTAATGAAAACAGCCCCAAGTGTCTCAGTCTTTCCTCATACGATCTTCCTTCCATACCAGGCAACATCCTGGTAAACCTCCTCTGCACCCGTTCCAGTGCCTCCACATCCTTCCTATAGTATGGCGACCAAAACTGCACACAATATTCCAGATGCGGCCGCACCAGAGTCTTATACAACTGCATCATGACCTCAGGACTCCGGAACTCAATTCCTCTACCAATAAAAGCCAGTACGCCATATGCCTTCCTCACCGCACTATTTACCTGGGTAGCAACTTTCAGAGATTTGTGCACATGGACACCAAGATCCCTCTGCTCATCCACACTACCAAGTATCCGACCATTAGCCCAGTACCCCATCTTTTTGTTATTCTTCCCAAAGTGAATCACCTCACACTTAGCTACATTGAATTCCATTTGCCACCTTTCTGCCCAGCTCTGCAGCTTCTCTATATCCTGATGTAACCTGCCACATCCTTCCTCACTGTCAACAACTCCTCCGACTTTCGTATCATCCGCAAACTTGCTCACCCAACCTTCTAACCCTTCTTCCAGGTCATTTATAAAAATGACAAACAGCAATGGTCCCAAAACAGATCCTTGCGGAACACCGCTAGTGACGGCACTCCATGAAGAAACTTTGCCATCATCTACTACCCTCTGTCTTCTTCCATCCAGCCAATTCCTAATCCAAACCTCCAACTCACCCTCAATGCCATATCTCCGTATTTTCTGCAGTAGCCTACCATGGGGAACCTTATCAAACGCCTTACTAAAATCCATATATACCACATCTACCGCTTTACCCTCATCAACCTCCTTCGTCACCTTTTCAAAGAATTCAATAAGGTTTGTGAGGCACGACCTGCCCTTCACAAAACCATGCTGACTATCCTTGATCACATTATTCCTATCCAGATGTGCATAAATCCTATCCCTTACAATTCTCTCTAACACTTTGCCCACAACAGAAGTGAGACTCACCGGCCTATAGTTACTAGGGTTATCCCTACTCCCCTTTTTGAACAAGGGAACCACATTTGCTCTCCTCCAGTCTTCTGGCACTACTCCTGTAGACAAAGAGGACATAAAAATCAAGGCCAATGGCTCTGCAATCTCCTCCCTTGCTTCCAAGAGAATGCTAGGATAAATGCCATCAGGCCCAGGGGACTTATCAATTTTCACCTTTTCCAGGATTTCCAACACCTCTTCTCTACATACCTCAAAGCCATCCATTCTCCTTATTTGTGACTCAGTATTCACATCGACGACAATGCCCTGTTCCTGAGTAAATACTGAAGAAAAATATTCATTCAGTGTCTCCCCAATCTCTTCCGCCTCCACATGCAACTTCCCACTACTATCCTTGACTGGACCTATTCCTACCCTAGTCATTCTTTTATTCCTAACATACCTATAGAAAGCCTTAGGGTTTTCCCTAATCCTACCGACTAAGGACCTTTCATGTCCCCTCCTTGCTGCTCTTAGCTCTCTCTTCAGGTCCTTCCTAGCTACCCTATAACTCTCAATCGCCCCAATTGAACCTTCACGTCTCATCTTGAGATAGGCCGCCCTCTTCCATTTAACAAGGGATTCCAATTCCTTATTAAACCACGGCTCCCTCGCACGACCCTTTCCTCCCTGCCTGACAGGTACATAATTATCAAGGACACTCTATAGTTGCTCCTTGAACAAGCTCCACATATCATTTACACTCTAGCCTTGGAGTCTACTTTTCCAAGCCACACATCCTAAGTCATGCCTCACCGCATCATAATTTCCCTGATCCCAGCTATAACTCTTGCCCTGTAGTACACACTTATCCCTCTCCATCACGAGAGTAAAAATCACCGAATTATGGTCACTATCCCCAAAGTGCTCACCTATTTCTAATTCTAACACCTGGCCTGGTTCGTTACCCAGAACCAAATCCAGTATGGCCTCACCTCTTGTTGGCCTGTCTACATATTGTGTCAGGAAACTCTCCTGCACACATTGAACAAACCCTGACCCATCTAACGAACTTGAGCTATAGCTTTCCCAATCAATATCAGGAAAGTTAAAGTCCCTCATAACAACCATCCTATTACTGTCACTCATCTCCTGAATCACCTTCCCTATACTTTCTTCAATGATTCTAGGACTATTAGGAGGCCTGTAAAAGACTCCTAACAGGGTGACCTCACCTTTCCTATTCCTAACCTCAGCCCAAACTACCTCAGATGGCAAGTCCTCATCCATCGTCCTTTCCACCACTGTAATACTATCTTTGACAAGCAATGCCACACCTCCCCCTCTTTTACCCCCACCTCTGACCCTACTAAAACATTTAAATCCTGGAACCTGCAACAGCCAATCCTGTCCCTGTTCTAGCCATGTCTCCGTAATAGCCACAACATCGAAGTCCCAGGTACCAACCCACGCTGCAATTTCACCTACCTTATTTCGTATACTTCTTGCATTGAAGTATACACACTTCAAGCCACTTTCCTGTTTACAGGCACCCTCATTTGAAATTGCTGCCATGTTCCTAACCTCCCTACACTCCAGGCCCTGCACCCTGAAGCTAGATTCTGGGTTCCCATGCCCCTGCAAAGTTAGTTTAAACACCCCCGCAAGAGCACTAGCAAACCTCCCCCCAAGGATACTGTTGCCCCTCAGGTTCAGGTGTAGACCATTCTGTTTATAGAGGTCCCACCGTCCCCAGAAAGAACCCCAGTTATCCAAAAACCGGAATCCCTCCCTCCTGCACCATCCCTGTAGCCACGCATTTAAGTGTTCTCTTTCCCTATTCCTCGAATCTCTATCACGTGGCACTAACAAACCAGAGACAACAACTCTAACTCTGAGCTTCCAACCTAGCTCCCTGAAAGCCTGTCTAACATCCTCGGCACTCCTCCTACCTATGTCGTTGGTGCCAATATGGACCACGACTTCGGGCTGCTCCCCCTCCCCCTCCAGGACCCGGAAAACACGATCAGAGACATCACGTACCCTTGCACCTGGGAGGCAACATACCAAACGTGAGTCTCTCTCGTTCCCACAAAACCGCCTATCTGTGCCCCGAACTATCGAGTCCCCAATTACTACTGCTCTGCTCTACTTCACCCTTCCCTTCTGAGTAACGGGGACAGGGTCTGTGCCAGAGACCTGAGCCCCGTTACTTACCCCTGGTAAGTCATCCCCCCCACAAGTATCCAAAACGGTATACTTGTTCTTGAGGGGAACGGCCGCAGGGGGTCCCTGCACTGGCTGCTTCCTCCCAGTCCCCCTCACTGTCACCCATCTATCTGCCATCTTTGGAGTTACTACTTCCCTATAACTCTGATCTATGACCCGCTCTGCCTCCCGAATGATCCGAAGTTCATCCAACTCCAGCTCCAGTTCCCTAACACGGTCTTGGAGGAGCTGGAGATGGGTGCACTTCCTGCAAGTGTAACCGGCAGGGACGTCGATGGCATCCCTCACCTCATACATGTTGCAGGAGGAACATTGCACTGCCTTCACTGCCATCCCTCTAAAGCTAAATTTATTTTAAAAAAAAACTGGGTCTAAAGAAGAAAACAAGCAAAATTCAGCACTTACCTACTTACCACAACAGATGTTATTATTAGGTTAGAGGAGGAGGGCGCGTGGGAGGCACTACCAGTGTAGTGCGTCGGGTTCCTCTCCTTCGCGCTTTTAAAGGGGGAAAAAAACATACCCAGGTAAGCTTACACTAACTGCTTCCGGGTCTCGGCTGCCCCTCTGGTCGTCGTCACTTCCCCCTGGTGCTCCCGCTCTTTCTGTGAAGAGAGAGTGAAGAGAAAAAAAACCACCGCTGCCCGCTACCGGAGTTAGAGCTGTACTGCTACAGGAAGTTGATGCTGGAATTGAACTGTCAATAAGTTACTTCTACAGAAACCTCAACACCCTGCAGAGGAAATATTCTATAGTGAAAAACAGGCAATGAGTTTGGTACTGGCCTTAAAATGTCTTAACGTTTATGTAACAAACAGTGTGTCGGAGACGGATGTCTACACAGACTACAATCTGCTGAGATTCTTAGAACGCTTTAAAAACAATAATACGACAGCATTTCGTTGAGGCCTTTTATTACAGACGTTTAGTTACAAATCGTGTGTCTTGCGGGTTGTACGAATATAACAGTAAATGCATTATCGCGTATTTTACTGATCAATTATGGATGAGATTCGTGTCTATTCAATGGTTTAAATGTACGTGGGAAGAAGTTAATATGAACTTAGACTAAAGTCATATGTATGTCATGCTAATACCATTAAGGAATAGAAAAAAATGAAGACATCTTTTCGTTATGATGGGAGGTGTTATGAATTTGGAGGTGAGTACTGTACTTCAAGGAGAGTGAAAGTGGCACAGTCCACGAAAAGCACAGCGTGCACTGAAACATTAAAAATGTATGATATGGTTCTGAAACAAATTGCTGAGCTGAGTTGACATGTTACACAACAAATTCAAATCCGGCCAGACAGTATAGATTATGTCCCAAGATACACAACTGTAATTGAATTTGAATATTACTGTTTTAATGACACCAAACCAACGAGCCCGTTAGATGTTATTGGGGTATAAAATCAGGCATTTTGGATAGTTAGATAGAGCGGCAAAGAGCACAAACAGACGGTGCCCGCGGAACGACTCTCTGAAAGGTAAGTGTTCATATGAAATCTGTGAAGCAGAAGACCGACGAAAATGAGACATGAAAAACTACAGAGCAATACACAAAGGGACGACCGAAAGCTAGCTGGGTTTGAATGTTGCTTTTTTTTTGCTAAAATTTATCGGGCTTGAGAACTTTCTTGCTTGCTTCATAATATTGTTGCAGTTTGGGAGGTAGGTAAATATATCAAAGGAGGTTTACAATGTCGTAAGCCTTTTTTTAACTTGGAGTTAAAGAATAAATTATTACTTTTTCTTTAATGCGTGGGATTTCGGTAGTTCTTTGTCACTCAATATTTGACAGATTACGAGGCGAGGTGAGCTTTGCTGTGCGTCTTGTTTAAATTAACAGAAGAGTTTACGCCGAGTCGTAGTACTATTGATAATTGTCCCTTGTCAAATAAATTTAAAACCTTGCGGCATCATTCAGAGCATTGAGACTGCTGTTGAGAAATAGAAAGAAGCAATTTGGTATCTATGTGCCTGGCACATAAAGATTGCAGAAGGCCATTCAGCCCAAACTATCCTGTTACCATTTGAAAAGTTGAAATGATCGAATGTTGGCACGTTTTGCAAAGGTACTTGTTCAATCCACCTAGTTACGGCAACTGTACGACGTTTTACTGTGAGGACACCTGGAGTACATTGTGCTGTTTATGTTTCTGCAACTGAGAACGGAGCAATCTCCATCACATGATTTTAATGTCTGCTCATTATCTACGGATTGTTGTGTTAGTCAATGTATTCAGATCTGTTGCAGGGGGAGAGGGGGAGATGTTTCAGCCTCTGTATTGGGTTGCACAGGGACAAGAAGAGATCATTCACCTTCTGGAGCATGTAACTGGCGCACAGGAGAAAGTCATTCCACCTCTCGAGCCTGTTTTACGGGAACTGAAAGAGGCCATTCAAACTCGTGATTCTAGTAAACGGAGACATGGTTAGATTGTCAGGCCTCTGCAGTTTGTAACAGTGCAACAAGAGAAGGGTTACAATCAGTAGGAGGAAGTGGATATTCATCCTCTCACATCTCGATAGAATGATGCTGGACAGGCATAGCAGTCCAGGACCATCCGAGGAGCAGGACTGTCGCCTTTTTGGGCAAGAGCCCTTCATCAGAAACATCGACTCTACTACTCCTTGGATGCAGCCTGACCTGCTATGCTTTTCCGGCAAAGCACACTCGACTCTGACCCCTAGTGCCGGCAGACTAACTTTCTCATGGCCTCGCAAATCTGTCATCCAAAAGTGCAGCCAATCATCTTGCTTGCAGAATTACAGAGAGGGAAAAAAAACACAAATTTATTGTTCAGATTTTTCGAATGCTTCACACAAAGAGGAGAAAGGCTGTCAGTCAAAAGAGGCTCAAAGCTACGAGAAAAGGCCAGTGAGTCCCTAAATTCAATGCCACAGGATCAGCAGGAAGTACACAGTTATTCGAGCCTGTTCTTCATGAAGAGCAGAACGAGGACATCTATTTTCACAAACTTGTTACACAGGAGCAGGGGGCAGTAATTCAACTGATTAAGACTGATACACAGGAAAGTCAAAAGGCAAGTAAGAATCATATTAACCTGAAAATGGAAGAGGCGAATCATTCCCAACCATTCTGGACTCCGGCAGAGGAGGGGCATTGCTTTGCTAAAAGCAGAAATATATGAACACCTTGCAGCTGCAGGAGTTTCTATCCCGCTCCACTATCCAATAAAACTATGGCTGATCTGAAGCCGACACTTCATTGCATTTCCCAGAGACTCCCTTCTCTGCAGATTCTGTTTAATTTATTTATTAAGTTGCAGACACAGAAGTCGTCATCCATAATTGGTCACAAAAGCCCTTGGTCTTCGACAATATCTATATCAATTTCTACAATACTACTTTCAGGAAACCATTCCAGCATCACCAACAATTTACCAAGACCACAATTAAGTCAAACCCGACTCAAATACAGGTGAGAAGCATAGTCTAAATCAATAAAGATGAGGAGAATCCCCACTTTGCTGAACAAGGGATCAGCAGACAGTGCTGAAAATGTGTTGCTGGAAAAGCGCAGCAGGGCAGGCAGCATCCAAGGAGCAGGAGAATCGACGTTTCGGGCATAAGCCCTTCTTCAGGAATGAGGAGAGTGTGCCAATCAGACTCAGATAAAAGGTAGGGAGGAGGGACTTGGGGGAGGGGATTAGGAAATGCGATAGGTGGAAGGATGTTAAGGTGAGGGTGATAAGGTGAGGGTGATAGGTCGGAGTGGGGATGTGGGCGGAGACGTCAAGAAGAAGATTGCAAGTTCGGAAGGTGGTGCTGACTTCGAGGGTTGGGACTGGGATAAGGTGGGGGAAGGGGAAATGAGGAAGCTAGAGAAATCTGAGTTCATCCCTTGTGGTTGGAGGGTTTCTACGCGGAAGCTGAGGCGCTCTTCCTCCAGCCGTCGTGTTGCTATGGTCTGGCTATGGAGGAGTCCAAGGAAGTGCATTTCCTTGGTAGAGTGGGAGGGGGAGTTGAAGTGTTGAGCTATGGGGTGGTTGTGTTGGTTGGTCCGAGTGTCCTAGAGGTGTGCTCTGAAATGTTCCGCAAGTAGGCGGCCTGTCTCCCCAAGAGAGAGGCCACATTCGGTGCAGCGGATGCAGCGGATGTGTGTGGAGGTGGAGGTGAATTTGTGGCGGATATGGAAGGATCCCTTGGGGCCTTGGAGAGAAATGAGGCGGGAGGTGTGGGAGCAAGTTTTGCATTTCTTGCCGTTGCAGAGGAAGACACCGAGTGTGGAGGTTGGTTTGGTGGGGGGTGTGGACCTGACGAGGGAGTCACAGAAGGAGTGGATTTTTCGGAACGCTGATAGGGGAGGGGAGGGAAATATATCCTCCATCGCCAGAACATAGCAACATGACGGCTGGAGGAAGAGCGCCTCATCTTCCGCCTAGGAACCCTCCAAGCACAAGGGATGAACTCAGATTTATCTAGCTTCCTCATTTCCCTTCCCCCCACCTTATTCCAGTCCCATCCCTCGAACTCAGCACCACCTTCCTAACTTGCAATCTTCTTCCTGACCTCTCCGCCCCCACCCCCATTCCGGCCTATCACCCTCATCTTATCACCCTCCTTCCACCTGTTGCATTTCCTATGCCACTCCCCCAAGTCCCTCCTCCCTCCCTTTTATCTTCGCCTGCTTGGCACACTCTCCTCATTCCTGAAGAAGGGCTTATGCCCGAAACATCGATTCTCCTGCTCCTTGGATGCTGTCTGACTTGCTGCGCTTTTCCAGCAACACATTTTCAGCTCTGATAACTCCAGCGTCTGCAGTCCTCACTCTCTCCATCAGCAGACAGTGACGACCACAGGCGTTGAACGGAATGGCACAGAACATGCTTCATAAACGTGTCTCAAGGGATCTGTCTAGCACAGAAAGCTGTGCAGTGAACACCAATGAAGTGATCTGTCAAGCTGGACGATTTTTTCTCAGGATGCAGAGCTGTGCAGACCACTCTAATGCTTTGCTCCATAACAATGTGTTTGGAAGACGCCCAGAGTCAGCAAATTTGCAGCCAGTGTTAAAAGTAACATAATACACAGCTTCCATCAAGTTATAGCTCTATATCTCCATTGTGCTATGAAAAGGGGTGCTGTAGGTTTGAAAATACTTGCAGAGAGAAATGTTGAAAGAATCAATTTAGTACAAAAAGTGGGCGGGTTTTAGGATATTCAAAGCGAAATGGAGATTCATAGACAGCGTCAAGGAGGCTTGATATCAGATGTTTCAGAATGTTCAAATGGAATACATCTTGTAATATGGACCAGTGTTCCATGAATGATGTGCGAATGCGATATTGGTGGGAGTTTAAATGATGGAGATTTTTCGGTGAGGATTTGTTCTGCAGCATTGAAAGTGGAAGTGACGTCAAAATCACTGATATGAATCGAATAATAATTTATCTCAGTGTCATATTCATTCAGTATGGGTGAGGAATCGTCTGCACGAGGCGGAGCTAGATTCGTGGTATTATCTTATGGATCCCACGTCATTTACTAAACACCCGGCTCCATGGTGTTCCTCCATTTAATGCCAGGCCGATTCTCCACCCATCATAACTGGAGGTACGCACCATTGCCCGGATGCCCCTGGATATTTCTTGATCGCTGGCACTGCTGCCATTGTTAATAAGCCAATAGGGACACGCTTGAGATTTCTCAGTTCGGATCTGCCCTGCAAAGTTTACCCTGAACATGGCAGGCTAGTGGAAATAGTACGACGTTTTGTCGACAGTGGCACGAAGGCTCTGCTGGATGGGCCAGTGCAGAGGAGGACATTCTGTTCCCAGAGAAGGCTGCAACACCAACGTACCGATCTCACCACCAAATTCAGTGCACTTTCTGCGGTCTGAAGACATGTCCAATCGTAGAAGAGCAGCATCAGTAACTTTCCCCGCTCTGGCAGGATACGTGCTATTGTGTTTTCTCTGCTCCCTCACATTTACAGAACATCAGTTGGAACACATACCTCTGAACAAGGTTCATGTTCAACCTACCACACCACTGCATGCAGCACTTTCCTTACCCCTCCAACTATCTCTCACGCTCTCTCTCTTACACACACACACACACACACACACACACACACACACACACACACACACACACACACACACACACACACCTTCACCATATTCCCACGTGAGTACAGACGGTTTCAGAGAATGTTGCTTTTGGAATTTTCAGAATCATGCCACTTCTAAAATTTTGTGCATGTGTTTGATTATGCAATGTCGCAGATAATGTTCTAATCAATTCACAGTTTCTGTACAATGTCAGTTCCCGGTATGAAAAGCAAGGGGAAGGAACAGAGTCGATTTTTTTTTTCAAATCGCAAATGATTTTATTCCATCATGAGGCTCGTCAGCCCGTCAAAGATGCCGTCATCCAACAAGATAAGGACAAATCTGATGATGTCCTGTCTTCCATATTATTTTGTGGTCATGAGTATAAAATCACAATTCGTACTTCTGATTATTTCGCTTGCCTAAACCTATTGTATTCATCCAAAGACAACATCTAAACATTGTCTTATTATGGAATACAATTTCAAGCAGAGAACATTAATTTTGTCCTCAGCCATTATCTTGAACGTTATGTAAATTGGATCTACTACTCTGTTATCAAATTTTCTATTTTGCTGTGTCATTGACTATTTCTGTACAGAGCATCTTCATGGCCTCCCATGCTGAACAGCAGGTTTATGATGCACAGGGTGGCCAAAAGCGCAGATTCAATTTTCCTCCAGTGATACCGGTTACGAGGAAGGGTATGCTAGCTTAACCTCACCTCTCACGTGAGGTTTCGTGACTGTCAAGTTAAACAACAACGAGTGGTTTCTCTTTAATGAGATACCAGGCCCTCTGGGTCGCGAATCTATCTCAGTTCGCACTGCTAAACTTTCTCAACATTATCATTTCATTTTTCTTTGTATTCCTGCATGTTCTCTTCATCCACAGTGTAATTTTGTACCACTGCAAGCATTTCACCCGTATTGCACATTCATTTGTACTACCTGATAATTCCAGACTCCATTATTATTCCTGATTCTATCTGTCTGTGCCTCAAAAATATTAAACATCTCTGCCTCCAATGCTCTCTGAGGAAGAGCGTTCCAAAGTCTCACAACACTCTGAGAAAAGGAAATAAACCTCCTCAGCTGTGTGTGAACATACTTCTTTTGTATTTTTAAATGACAAAGCATATAATTAATAAAAGACGATAAAAGAAAATTATTGCGGATGCTGGAATCTGAAACCAAAGGAGAAAATGCAGGACAATCTCAGCAGGTAACTCAGTATCTGTAAGGAGAGAAAAGAGCTGACATTTCGATCCTAACTGACCCTTTCTCAAAGCTTTGACAAAGGGTCAGTTAGACTCGAAACGTCAGCTCTTTTCTCTCCTTATAGATACTGCCAGACCGGCTGAGATTGTCCAAGGTCATAATTAAACGTGAAATAGTCCAAAGAGGTTTCAATTCAATTATTCCTCAGATAAAAGACTTATGTTGTGAAGGTTGAAAAGGTTACGTTTGGAATGAGAGGTGATCTTAATAAATCATCGAAGGTCTTGAGGAGTGGTTGGTCAGTTCAATACCCAATGGATGCTTTTTTCGTGAAAACTAGGCATTGAATTTCTACAGTGTGGAAGCAGGCCATTCGGGCGATCATGTCCACAACGACAATCCACAAACAATTCCACCCACACCTCTCGCACTCTCATGTCTCTGAATTTCCCATTACTATTGCACATAGACACTATGGGCAATTTAACGTTGCCAATACACCCTAAAGTGCATATTGTGGACAATGAGAGGAAATTGTAGCTCAGGGAGCAAACTCAAACAAGCACGGGGAGATTATGCAAACTCCACAATCATGGTCACCTGAGGTTGGAATTGAGACTGGCTCATTGTTGCCGTGAAATAGCAATGCTGAGCCCTATGCCACCACGCTACTCTACAAATCTCTGCTCGTTATGTGTGGCTGGCTAAAGGAATTCTCCTGAATTGTTTCTGTCACTGAATCCGACCCAGTCTGAGAGTTTTGTCATTGGTCATATCACCACGCTGGTTTCATTTATAATCTGCTGTGAAACGAAGTGCAGGGTGAAGAGGAAATGAAGTGACACTTAAATCTCGTTTAGAAAAGGGATGATAAGAAATTCAACTCGTTGTAATTTATTCAAGTGGGAAATCCCTTGCCCAGGGGTTGGTGTAACCTTTAAAATTATATCGATGCTGAATTCATTCGAAATTCGATAGAAAAAGGAATGATAGAAAATTGTGTATTCATAGTAAAGTGTAGCTGTGGCCATAAAAAGGTGAACCATGATCTTATGTACTGGTCGTTTGGTGTCAAAGGGGCAAGTGAGTAGTCGTGCCCCTCAGTGCGATGACCAACTGTTCCACTCAACGTTTCGAATCTGCAACACAGGAGCAGATAGAGGCAACTTTGATGATTCGGTGTACTTTGAAAAATATTTTTGGAAAATCCAGCGATGTCCAGAAGAGACCCGCACCTCACCCCGCCCGTTCCCATACGCACACCCCGTGGCCCACATCGTTCTTTCCAAGCTTCCCGTCTTAGCTGCTTTTGCTCCAGATGTCGGTCATGCGGCAGAACTACATTCACTGTCATTTGAGCCCACTTAACCATGCTTCAAACAAAACCTCTACTCTCCTTCAACACAACCTTGCACAACATGATCCTCGGGTAACTAACCAGTTAATTTCCAATACTAGAAGAAAAGAACATACGAAAAGAGAACAGGAAAGTACGATTCCAACACGCAAGTCTGACCTTTCCTTCAATGCGGTCTGTTCCAGGGCTCAACTCCAATTTCATCTCACCTCCTTTAATCCCTGAACTCGCTCATATGTCAAAACTCAACCACCTCGAGTTTAAATATTTTCGTTGATCTATACTCCATAACGATCTGCATTACTGAATTCCAGACTTTCGCTGTCTTATGATAGTAGGCATTTCTTTGCAATCTGATTAAAATCGACGTCCGTATTCTGTCTCAGTGTCCCCAAGTTCGATACTCTGCTCAGAAGTGGAAACAGTCTTCTCAACATCCTTCTTGTCAATCATCTTTTGTATCGTGTATGATTCCAGACTATCAATCGTCATTAGTTTAAACTACAATGCATAATCACCTTACTATTGTTGACAACGTCAGTTAGTGATTCCATTCTAGGAATAAGCGTCATGTCCTAACGTCGTTACTTCCTGTACCAGTATGCTGATGTTATGTTTCAGACACAGGAACACCCCAATCTCTTCTCCGTTTTTGAAGTCTCTCGATATACGTGATTGCATGAAACTGTTTTCAATTGGCTGACCACATACTTGCTTGGAATGAACTCAGCTCTCAATTTTTAATACAATCAATTATCTTAACTGTAAGGCCCTTTCAGATTTCTCATATCCTTATTCCAGCATGATCTCCCACCTACCTTTGTGTAACCCACAATTTCAGATCTGTACTGCGCATAGCCTTCTCCTACAAGTCATCGGTATAGAGTGTAAATAATTGATGCCATTAGACTGATATAAGTAGTACTCCAGCAGACGCATCTATCATTCCAATAAAGAGCCATTAATCCCTACTGTCATTCTTCGTGTCTTATCAGTCTACATTCCATAACTGTGCATTATCCTTCATAATGTAAGCTCCTGTCTTGTATAATAGCTGACTGGCCTGTATTTCCCAGGGATTTCCATATTTCGTTTCTTGAACAGAGGAACAACATTCAAGTGCATACAATCATCCCGTAGTGCTCCCGTCGAGATTGAGGATGCAAAGGTCACTGGGATAGGACCAGCAATCTCATTCTTCGCTTCTCATGGCAACCTTGTAAAGTGTACATATCGTGTCAGACCCTGGAGAATAATCTATCATGATACCAGAATTTCTAGTACATCCACTTTCTTAATAACAATCTGGGAAAGCCTATTAACCTCGTCCACTGTGTTTTCACTGTCAATAAGATCGATCTCTCGATAATGAAACAAAAACAAACATACATTCAGGGAATCCTCTATCTCTTCAGATTCCAGCCACAGATTCTCTCCAATATCCCTGATCAGCCTTACCCTGACGTTGATCGTTCTCTTCTTCCACACAGTAGAGAAGAACGCCTTTGGATTATCCCTCATTCTTCCCATCAAGGATTTTTCGACTCCTCCTCGCTCCCGTCATCACCCATTTTTGAGTTCTTTCCAAGCTACCCTGTGCCAGGTCGTTGTTTCATCACCTTTACATACACTTCCTTCTTTCTGTTCACGTGTAGCTTCTCTTCTCTTACCATCAAAGGTGCCATCACCTTACCATACCTTATCTGTCACAGTGGGAAAAAGCTATCCAAGAATCGCAGCAAATGCTCCTTAAATAATCTCCACATTTCTGCCTTGCATTTCCAGGAGAACAAATGTTACCAAATTATACTCTACAGGTCCTGTCTAAAGTCAGTTCAATTCTAAATCCCCACTCCAATTAAATAACTTCCCTTCCTGTCCGTTCCTATTCCTCTCCATGGCTATGGCAATGGTGAAGCATTTGTGGTCACAATCGCCGAGACGCTCTCTCACAATATATCTGACACTTGGCTTGGCTTGTTCCCTCGCACCAAATCCAAAATGGCCTTCCTCCTACTCAGCCTATCTACATATTTAGTCAGGAAACCCTGCTGGAAATATCTGGCATAATTGACTCCATCCAGACAATCTGCAATCAGGAGGTTCCAATCCATATTGTAGTCACCCGTAACAACAACTCTCTTATATCTGTACCTTTCCAAGATCTACTATCCAATCTGCTCTTCCATCTCTCTGCTGCTATTTGTTTTTTTTTTGCAGAAAACAACCAACAAAGTGACTTCTCCTTTCCTGTTCGTGACTTCCACCAATACTGACTCAGTAGACAAACCGTCCTAAACAGTCTCGTTTTCTGCAGCTGCAATGCACTCTCTAATTAGCAATGCTACTTCTTGATCTTAACTGACCTGATACAATTACTTAACGAAGGAGCTCTTCGAATCCTATACCACCTAATTAACACACCAATTGGCTAAAAGGTAAATGATATACAGGTAAAAATGAATAAATTCCAAAAATATTTCTAGAGAAATGTTAGTCAGAATCATTTGCTGAAGTTTCCAACCTGTCCTGGACTCCAGCATGTTCTGACTGCGACAGCTAAACTAAAGTGGAGGAAACACCTGAAATTGGAGAAATTGCCACTCCCCGTAATTGTTAACGAGGGCAAGGCCATTACGATCTCACTTGAAAAAAATACAAGGACAAAATAACTTGGGTCTACTTTCACACTCTGCTTTCAACATGTTGTCATACAACAAACTGCAATATATATATTTAATATTTTTTTTCAAGTGTTTGGGGGTAGCGGGTGGGGAATTCTGCATGTGACTGAAAACATGATTTGCAGAGAATGATTCCATTCTCCCAGTTTCTTTAACTCCATCATATCAGTTCGATAATATTTCCTACACTCCAGAGTGAAGCCTCCGTAATGACATTATTTTCTTTGAATCGAGATTAGCCTCCAAATCTAACGGACAAGGCCTTCAGCTGGGACTGACCCATCTGCCAGGCGTCTGTTCTCACCCCTATCCATGCTTTATTGCTGAATGATAGATATTCCTTTGTCCTCACTTAGCACTGCACGAGAATCCTCATTAAAAGAGCCACCCTCCGCCACATCCACCAACTCCAACAGGAGCGCACCATCAATCATGTCTTCCCCTCCTCACAGCTGTCCGTACTTCACAGGAACCGGTCCATCTGTGATACCTTACATCACCCCGAACACTTACTCACTCCCTTATGGCATCTTCCAATGCATTTCCAGAAGCTGCAGCACTTCCCTATTCACCTCGGCCCTCCAGAATGACCTAGATCCCAATCAGAACTCCAGGTTAAGCAGGATTTCACTTGTACTCTTTCATTCTAGTCTACTGTCAGTGCTGCTCACAATACAGTCTCCATTGTAATGGCGAGACCAAGCACAGACGGCTTTGAGAAAAATTTCAACACTGTAGGAATAACTCTGACCTTCTAATTGCTTCCTATTATAAGAATGTTGGTATTTTACAGCTGTCGAAATTGACATTCAGTGCCATAACTTCACAGCCGAGATCCATTTGTGGGTGGCACGGTGGCACAGTGGTTAGCACTGCTGCCTTACAGCGCCAGAGACCCGGGTTCAATTCCCGCCTCAGGCGACTGACTATGTGGAGTTTGCATGTTCTCCCCGTATCTGCGTGGGTTTCCTCCGGGTGCTCCGGTTTCCTCCCACAATCCAATAATGTGCAGGTTAGGTGAATTGGCCATGCTAAATTGCCCGTAGTGTTAGGTGAAGGGGTAAATGTAGGAGAATGGGTCTGGGTGGGTTACGCTTCGGCGGGTCGGTGTGGACTTGTTGGGCCGAAGGGCCTGTTTCTAATCTAATCGAATCTAAAAAAAAATATGACTGTGCTCAATCTTTCATGCATTCTTCCTACCAGTCTCATGATGACCTTGTTTGTATCTTGCATACCTTTCACTCAACAGAGACAATCCGTTTCACACATTCACACTTTAATTTATACTTATTTCACTGTTGTTTCTTTTTCACCACACTGGGCCTCAAAACATTCTGTTTCTGATCACCCAACCTCCACTTCTATCAAAGTATTAAAAACCCATTTTCTAATTTCATTTATGGAAACGTGTCACAAATAACTCGAAATGTTAACTCTGCATCTCTATCTTCGCAGATGCTGCTAGACCTGCTGAATTTCTCCAGAAAAGAACGGCATGGGATGAATGAAACGACGCGCTTTGAATGCTGTAAATCTGAACAAAATGCAAATATTTCTTGAGAAACGGGAGGGCGTGGAAGATCACCACTTGTTCCGAATCAATAACTCTACATATTTCTGCTGATGCTCCTAGACCTGCTTAGCTTGTTGATCAATTTCTGTTTTTGAACATGTTTCAGAGTTTGCATCCAACATGAAGTGCTACATGCCGGCAGTGAACAACCGCTTCTGCTATAGTATTTTCTTGTTTCTGAACAACGTCAGTCTGGTATCACAGACTGTACAACGCTCATGGCCAGGGACACAAACACAGGAAAACTCATTCACTGTAAACACGGAATATGACAATACTGGAAAAGAAAACATTCAAATGAACATGTAAAAAGAGCTGTGGAGAATGTGACAAATTGGAGGAGTGACGTGACGGACAGACTCTGTCAAGAATGCAAACATTAAAATTGAAGTGTAACCACATCAGAAATCAGAGTAGGTACTGAGTCCAGGGGTGATAGCTGAATGGAATTCGGTGCAAGTTGGGAATAGGTAGCAGAACATCATTGCAGAAATTTCAGCTCAAAACCGGGCATCCATATGAAGTATGGACCACAGCAGGAGCAGAACTGTGTGAAATCACATTCTGTAGAGTGGAACCGAGGAAAATCCCACACTCTACCATTGCCCTCCAGACAAACAATGGTGGAGTGACCAGTGTCAGTGAATGTCGGACCCAAATAAACAGAGATCACACAAGCGCCGACCAGGTGAAATTGAGAAGCTGCTTATTACAATCGAAGTCGCTGGAAGAGAAATTGACTGGCTGATGCAGAACTGCCATTCTGCACACATAGAACAATAGTTCTCATCCTCGAGCAGTCGGCAGAGGCAGTTGTATTGGGTTACAGTATTAAGTTGTGAATTACAATATAATCAAGAATTTTGGTCCTCTTTTAGAGTAGGTATCATGTTTCTCATCCTGGAACCAGTCTGATTCCATCGTGGATATTCTGCAAGAAAGTTACCTTGATGCCGTTACTCTGACCATCCTTTGTGGAGTTCCAGTATGTGTAAGGAATGAGGCTGCCCTTAGCGCGTGGGAGCAGTTGTGCTTATTGAGTGCTAGGAAGTCTATTGTCAGGCTGTCTCCGGGAGTGTATTACCCAGTCTGAAAGTGTCCTGATTCATCTCCTGTTTGCTGCCTTGTGTCTTATTTAGCTTGTTTAGTCAAGGCTGAGACACTCTGGTCAGTGTCTGTTTTGGCTTAGGCAGGTATTGTTCCTTATGTACTTTGTGTCCATGCTATGGGTGGAAAATGAAGCGGGTTTTCTTCCAAGATTCCTCTTTTTTTGTTTGTATACAGGGTGTGATGCAAAGGGACAATGTTTCTGGAGACGAGCAAGGTTTTCAAATGGGGGCGGTAGTTGAGCGGTGTTCAGAAGTGGAGGGATAGCCATGGGTCTCCAGAAACAGCAGAGAGCGCTCCTGTGGCAGGGATATTTGGCAAGCTCACATGAACCAGGCCATCCCCTCCAAGTTGAGTGTAAACGAGACAGTTCTGAAAATCCGCCTTGAATAAAGTCCAAACTAAAAACAAAATGCACTCTATCATGCATCACTCTTCTCCTAAATCAGAAACTTGGATAAGTGCAGTTATATAATTAATAAAACTGACGAGACTTGCATCCTTGCAGAGATGCTTCACATGGAAGACAGCAGCGCATCTGAGCGTGAAGTGTAGCAGCTGCAGGTTTAGCTGCACACTCGGTGAACACAGAATTCTTTGCTGCTTCTGCTCCAGCTCTTCCTTTAAATCTAACAAAGCCAACTTGCTGTTGTGATGGTTAGCTTGATCAGTGAAACTTCATATCCCTTAAATGATCGAAAGACAAGGTAAGGCTCATATGATTTAATGTCCATAAGAAAGTTACTGACAAAAGCGGATTGATCCCTTCTTCATTGTTGTTTGCTTCGACACTTTTCAAGCTGATGACTGCGCAGCTGATTGAATCCATTGGATCAGGTTGTGAAGTGATGGGAGGTGATTGGAAGGCATGCTTTACATGTGAATAGCGAAGTTCTAGAGACGATGTTAAGTGCTCAAAGTATCGTTACATTTCCTCTCTCATTCCTCCGATGCCAAGTGGTTATCAATATGAAGACACTCGCACATTTATCTACACTAAATTGTGCCTGCCTATTTCAACATGCTCAATCTTCTTGAAGTGTGTTACTCTGTTCATTATTTATGACATCACCAAGTTTTACATAATCAGTAGACTTCAAAATTGTACTGCCTAAACAATTCCGTCGATCATAACAACATGGAATGGTCCGAAAATCAAGCCCTCGAATGACCTCGAATGAAAGCTGTCAGGAAAAGTATTTCAATATCTGAAACAGCAAGAAAACAACAAAATGTTTCCTCTGCTTAAGCATTTGAAGAGGCAGTTTCAGTTCACATTTAAATCGCAAATATTCGTGGGAAACAAATGCAGAATTGTATTAATTGTGTTCTCCCAATAAAAGTTCCCAAGTAAAACAATCGGAATTACAGTGGCACTTACGGTCGAGATCAGTATTCTTTGAAATTGCAGCATGAAGGGGCAATGAAGTCTTAACAATAATCAATAGAAGTGAAACAGCTCAGCTACAAGCTCTAAGGTTCACTAAAATCTTATGAAAACTTCACACTCAAAATGCACTCTTATTCTCGTGAACGCTTTGCATTAAAACACAGCAGCAAAGATGTTTTAATTCAATTCTATCATCTGGCTAAAACATGACCATAGACACCAACATTTTTTTAAACAGGCATTGTAGAATTTCAAACAAATCAGGGACTCAAGGCACTCAAGCAATTTGTTTCAAGATTAAAAGTTCGATAATGTTTAAGTATAAAATAATGCTGTACAATGCAAAAACAAAATGTGTCCCATTGCATCGACCACAAAATATATGGAATTGATGTCCTGATTCAAACAAGGCAAAACGGTGGCTAACAAGGATTTTTAAAAACCCAGAACTTTAATATTCCATTTTTTGTAAAAACATCAAACAATCTCAACATAGTGCAGTTAACAATAAAGCTTTCCTTTTTTTAACAAAAGTATTAGTCCAACCATAATTTCAGCGTTTCCCGTTTTTATTTTTTCTGCATCCTCTCACTGAAATTACACGTATTAAAAAGAGAATGGCACTGTAATCCGAACCACTCTCTTCCCCCAAAGCAAAGGCTCGATGAGCTTCAAATGTCGCCACTAGGGGTCTTCAACCCCTTTCTCACTTTACTCCTCACGGGGGCTCAATCCCCAACAAAACACAAAGGACTCAAATTCCAGTTAAACACAGGGGAGGCGAATCTCTATTTAATGCACAGAACTCGAATGCCATTTGCACACAGAGAACACGGTGTCTCAGTCGTTAGCACTGCTGCTTCACAGCACCAGCGTCCCAGGTTCGATTCCAGCCCTGGGCGACTGTCTGCGTGGAGTTTGCACGTTCTACATGTGTCTGCGTGTGTTTCCTCCGGGTGCTCTTCTTTCCTCCCACAGTCCAAAGATGTGCTGATCAGGTGAATTGACCATGCTAAATTGTCCATAATGTTAGATGAATTAGTCAGAGGGGGGCGGGTCTGGGTGGGTTACTCGTCGGAGAGTCGGTGTGGACTAGATGGGCCAAAGGGCCTGTTTCAACTCTGTAGGGAATCTAATCAATACTAATCCCACAGAAATTAAAGGCTCTCGAATCGCAACCAAGCACAAATTACTCAAGCCCATTTATCAGCTCGTCGGGACCTCTAATGTCTGTTTGTCAGCGTGTTGGTAACTTTGAACCCTGCTTTTCAGTTCGTCGGGGTTTCTAAGTGTGTGCAAACACTGCCAAGTGTACCTGGAGATATCAGCGTCGGAGGTTCTCGAGCTGCGGGAAATCGCTGCACGCAGCATGGACTAGTGTGTGTCCGAATATTCCATCGTGAGACCCGAAGTGGATGCTGGCATTCAACGCACTCCATCATTCCAGTAGGGAAAACAGCTCAGTGTCGAAATGCTGCAGTAGTAGATCAGAATTTTGGCTACTCCCTCCAGACGTCCAAACGGTTGTAATTATGACTTGCTGGGGTAGAGCTCGCTGCCAGGTCCGAATCGTTTTAAAATGCTGTGCAAGTCTGGGTCCCTTTATAATTTAAGACGGTGTGAAACTGTCAGAGAAAATATCCATTTAAACAGAGACCACACAAGCGTTGACCGGGTGAAATTGACAAGCGTCTTCGTACAACCGATATCACTGGAAGAGAAATTGAATAGGCTGACACAAAACTGACAGTCTGTACATGTCGATCAATGATTCTCTTCCCCGATCAGTGTACGCCGTCAATTTTATAGGTTACAGTAATATGGTGTTACTTACAATACGATCAATTGCAAAATGCAATCAATGCGAGGAAAATCAGCCGTCCGATAGCCACAATTAGTCCATGGTTGAGTTATGAGATTCCGATCCTCTCTGACATTAGGTGTTCCCGTTCCACATCCTCGCATCAATGGGTTTCTATTGTGATGAGTTCGGAAGCAAGTTACCTTGATGCAGTTCAGTCGGATGCAGTTCAAGTATGTGTAAGGACCAAGACTGTCTATTGGGCTTCGGGAGCAGTTGTGCTTCTTGAGGGCAAGGAAGTCTATTGTCAGGCTATCTCAGGAAGTACATGCCCAGTCTGGAAGTGGCTTGAGACATCTCCTGTTGCCGGGTAGTGTCTTAGTTAGCCTGTTTGATCAAGGCTGAGCCACTCTGGTTAGTTTCTGTTGTGGCTCAGGCAGATAGGGTTCCTTATGTTCTTTGTGTCCACACTGTGGGTGGACTAGGAAGCAGATTTTCTCTCACAGCGAACAACACCAGGTTCAGCATCATGTGCACCTAACAATTGTGACGACACTGTAAATTGTCTGCTTGCATTCCAAACGTTAGCACTAAATTCGATATCGAGGGAAGGGGGAAAAATCCCAAAACAAAGAGATTAGATCTAACATCTGCAGTCCAGCCACTTCCAACCATAAGTGATGATAGACTACTAAACAATTCACTGGAGCTGAATTTTCCACACATGTCGCCAACATCATGAATTAACAGTGCAGCACATCAGTGTAACCGACAAGGTGCAAGTTTCTCCAGAATCTAACGTGAGACGTTCTAACTGGATGATACATCTTATCCCCATCATATTGTCCACAAAATCACAGATGACAGTCTTTAAGAAATTCGATCCGGTGCACGTCACATAAAGAAATAACTGAGTTCAATTGACAGAGCAAATACCACCATTTCTGCAATAGACTGAACACTTCTGCTGCACATTGATACGGAGACCTGGGGAAGCTGTTTCATTCCAGCTTCAACTCTGTCACCTTCCTGGCAATGTGAAATTGTAATCAACTGTGTCCAGTCCTGATGAGGAGTACAATGGCAATCTACCCAACTGTACAAGTCCCATTGCAGTCGTCAATATGATGGAAGTTCCGTTTGGAAGAACTGTCGAAAAATACTGACATGGAAATAACTTGCTCAATGTGGTTCCCGATAGGTCGCCATGTGGAATTGTTGCTGTAATGAAAGTATCACTAGCGTACTAATCTAGATCAGGCTAATGCACTGGCATCCGGGGGAATTAAGAAAAAACAAGTAACGAAATATTTGGATGGTCATCTGGAGTCAGAAGTAGCGACCTTGAAGCCAAAGTCAATTGTAAACACTAATTGGCTTCAACAATTTGCTTCACCAAGTACTTTCAGAAATTGAACCGGCTGACTTTTCCTGGTCTGCCTTAATAGTAACTCCACACACAGAGACTTGTGAGTAACTTGTAAGTACTCACTGAAACGGCCAGCCAAAACATTCAATGATTTCAACCAACGCCTAGGTCACAAACGTAAAAACTGTGTAGAAAACTCATCCAGAGATGAGGTATCCGAAAAGCGAACATGAACCACAGCGCTGTTGAGAGCAGAAATTCCATGTCCATTTTTGCAACGGGAGTCGGAACAGTGATAGCGAGAGTCATGAGGCTGCCAGGAAGTTAAATTAATGTATCAAAAAGTTATGTTGAGAGTCAGCAGCCTCCACTGTTCCAGTGTGACCGGGAGCTGTGAGAATTAGGTCCAAGGGGCTGTTGGGAAGTTCAATTAACTCTGCAACTAGCTTACCTCGTGAATATGCAGAGACACGCTGAGGTGGAGAGGACACTAGACTGCTGAGATGTGAGGACAGATTTTTGGGTGGTTCATTTACCCCAAACACGGCACAGTTAATGTCTCCTGCCCATTCTCCTCCTCTAATCAAAAATAAATATTGGCTGTTCACCGATTTTGTAAGGTTACTACTTTACTTTCAACGATCTTTCTTTGGGATCCCAGAGCAGTAGGAATGGATATTAGAACAGTTGAATGATCCTCCTATAGAATGTCAGGCATTGGTCACCACGAGTGTCCGTTCTTACTCGATATACGGGAATAGTACAAAACTCCAGCTCCTCTGAAACAACGTTAAGGAAGTCGAGCTAGACCTGGGTCCGTAATGCCACGTCCATGGGTCATGATCCATGATGTCTCGGATCATGTTTTTGGGATAGATTAGATTCCCTACAGTATGGAAAAAGGACCTTCGGCCCAGCAAGTCCACAACAATCCTCCAAAGAGCAACCCTACCAGAACCATTTCCGTCTGACTATTGCACCTCTCACTCTGGATAATTTCGCATAACCAATTCACTTGACGTGCACATGCTTGTTATGTGGGAGGAAATCTGAGCATCCAGAGGAAAGATACGCACATGCGGGGACAATGTGAAGAGTCCATACAGACAGGCGCCCGAGGCCGGAATCAAACCTTGGCCCCTTGTGCTGCAAGGCAGCAGTGATAACTGAGCCACCATGGCGTCCCAGAGGGATCCTTAAGGGGAAAGAGGAACAGTTCTAATTTGGACATATTTTGGGAAGGACAGTATTGCAGTGGAAGAAAGGACATTTGATGAGAAATCGTCTACCGAGGTGGTGTGGACTGCGGTGAGAAACAAGATAGGAAGGGTCAGCCTGTCGGACGTTCATTATAGGCCTCCGCAAAGTTTGCAGACATGTAGAGCAAATAATTGCAAAGATGATTCTGGATAGGAGCGGAAGTACAATGGTAGTTGTTGCCGGGTAATTTAACTTTCCAATTGATGATCGGCAACGCTAATGCTCGAGATCTTTCGATCAGTAAGGTTTTGTCCAATGTGTGCGGGAGGGTTTCCTGCCAAAGTATGTAGATAGGCCAACATGAAGCGAGGACATATTGGATTTGGCACCGAGTAATGCATCAGGCCAGGTGTTAGATTTGGAGGTACGGGAGCACTGTGGTGATAGTGACCAAAATTCGGTTACGTGCACTTTCGCGATTCAAAGGACAGGGATGTACCACAGGGTTAATATTTTATCTGGGGGAAAGGCAATTATAATGTGAATTGCAAGATGGAGGATGCATCGGCTGGGAAAGGAACTTGCAGAGGATGGGCACAACTGAAATGTGGAGCTTGTTCAAGGAATAGCAAATGCGAGTCATTGATAAGTATGTTCCTGTCAGACAGGGAAGAAGTGGTGCAGCGATCGAACCGTGGTGCACTAAAGAAGTTGAATCTCTTGTCATATGAAGAAGGACGTTCATGCAAAAGTGAGACCAGAAGGCTCAGTTATGGCTCATGAGTGTTACAAGTTAGCCAAGAAGGACCTAATGAGTTAGCTAAGAAAAGCCAAGAGGGGACATGAGATGTCGATGGTAGATAGACTTAAAGGAGAATCCTTAAGCTTTCTGTCGCTATGTCGGTTAAAAAAAAACGCCTAGTGACATTTTAGGGACTATCAAGGAAAGTAATGAAACTTTGTGAGTGGAGTCTGAAGAGATAGTAGAGGCGATAAATGAATATATTTCGTCAGTATACAAGCAGTAAGAAGGCCATGTATGTTGTAAATGAGAATACTGAGGCTCAGACTATTAGACTAGATTGGATTGAAGTTCATAAAAATGAGGCGTTAGCGACTCTGGAGCGTGTGACAATAGATAATCCACCATGCCGAATGGGTTTTTACTTCAGATTTTCTGCGAAGCAGGGGGGAGGGGGAGATTGTAGAGCCTTTGGATTTAATCCTTATGCAATAAATATCGGCAGGAATAGCGCCAGATGCCGAGGGATAGCAAATATTGTCCCCTTGTTCAAGAAGGGGAGTAAAGGCAGCCCTGGTAATGATAACCCAGTGAGCCTGACTTCATTTGTGGGTAAATTGTTGGAAAGAATTATATGAGATCGGATTTATAGTCACCTAGAAATGAATCATTTGATTAGGGAAAATCAACACCGTTTTGTGAAGGGTAGGTCGAACCTTACAAAACTTATTCAGTTATTTGAGACGGTTACCAAACAGTCGGATTAGAGTAAAGCAGTTGATGTAGTATATGTGGATTTCAGTAAAGCGTTTGATAAGTCTCACCACGTTAGGCTATTTCATCTGGTACAGAAGCATGTGTTTGAGGATCAGTTAACGATTGGGATCGGAAATTGACTAGCTGATTGGAAATCCTGGAGTTCAGTTACTTATGGTGGACCGCACAGATCTGTTTTGTTCCCATAGCTGTTCTTCATTCCTGATAACTGTCACCGTTGAGGATGTGGAAGGATGGGTTATGCAATGTTTAGATGATACTCAGTTCGGTGGAGTTGTGAACAATGCGGAAGGATGTTGCAGCTTGCAGAGGGACATATATAAGACGCAGAGCTGGCGCCAGAAATTGGTAAATGTAGACTAATGCGAAAAAGTATGAGTTAATTCACTTTGGAAGGAGAACAGGAATTTACAGCCCGAAGATAATGTTAAGATTCTTGGTCCTGAAAATGAGCAGAGAGAATTCTGTGTCCATATGCACAGATCCCTAAACATTTCCACCGAGATTGATAACGTTGTTCAGAAGGTGTATGATGTGTTCACTTTGTCTTGTAGAATGATTGAGTTTCGGAGCTATGATGGCATATCTTAACTGTACAAGCTTTGGTTGCGGTCTCACTTGCATCATTGGATATAATATCTTGTTACTGCATTATGGGAAGGACGTCGAAGCATTAGAAAGGGTGCAGAGGAGATTAAGCAGGATGTTGCCTGGCATGGAGATATGGTCTTATGAGGAAAGGCTGAGGGAATTGAGGGTCTTTTCGTTGGAGAGAAGAAAGTGATGCGGTGACAACATACAAGATGATGAGTGGATTGGATAGCGTGAAGAGTTTTTTCCTTAGATCATGATGGCTGGAACGAGGGGCATAGCTTTAACTTGAGGGATGATAGAGTAGTTAGGGCGTGGAATGCTCTCCCTGCAACAGGAGTAGCCTCGACAACTTAACAGACATTTGATTGTTGATCAGATAAATGTACAGATTGAAATTGGGATAGTGTTGGTTCGATGGGCTTCAGATCGATTACAAACGTCGGCGCAACATTGAGGGCTGGAGGGACTGTACTACGCTGTATTGGTTTATGTTGTATGCTATATTGTATATAATTTCACTGCGGTCTCCTTGTTAGCATGTGAGACCTTGGGACACGATTTACAGAGCTTTCCTTCAAATCTCACAGTATAAGGAGAACGAGAATATCTTTCAACCTATACACCCATTTCAGTTCATGGCTGAATATTCTTTCAATGGACTTTGTATGTCCGTTAATGCGATTAAATATGGGAATAAAAAAAGGAACTGCCGTCACACATTAAGTCCATTGAACGTGCTCCCGAAATCAGTGAAATGACGGCAGACCCCTTATCTTCACACAGTACTCCTCCTGTCTCCTCATCTGGTAAGTTTCGATAAATCTATCGACTTGATTCTACGTTACTTTCAGTGTCTTGAATTCCATAGTCTTATGTGGCCGAGAATTCCCTCCGTTCACCCGTCTCTGAATGAAGCCATTTGTTATCAGCTAAATGCAAAGTCATCTGCCCATATCCAAGTCTGTGACCTTTTTTTTAGATATCTCGCCAGGGAAATCATTATCCTTGCTTCCATTCTGTCTCATCCTGACAAAGTTTTATATGTTTGAATAAGAGCTCCTCGCATTTTCCTGATCCTCATCGAATACAAGTCCAGTCGGCCCACAGACGTCTCAGTGAACGAAACCGTCATCACAATGATCAGACTGATAATACTTTGTTGTCTTCCTCCAGAGGAAATGCGTTCTTTATGAGATAAGGGAACCATCACTGCACACAATACTATAGAACATTAAATGAGTTCACACCTGTCCATTACCAGCTCGATAACCTTACTCTTGAACATGATCATTTTTGAAATCATTATCGACACCCCATTTATCTTGCAGTGTTTTTTTCAATGAGTAATACACTATGACATTCAGATCGATTTTCAAAATTGTGTTTACCCACTTGGCGGTCTCTGTATACAGATTGACGCACCAACTTAATTTTCAATATTGACTTCTAGCTTCAGAAGTCACTGCCCTGCATGGACCTCAAAGGTCTGCGCAGAACAAAATGAAAGGAAGGGACATAAGAACCTGTAGATCCATTATATTCACCAAAACACTTTGCAAGTAGTCCACTTCACTGCTTTGTATACCGAAAACGTGCACAATGTCAGATGTATCCTAATTGGTCTGTACCTGCCATACACTTGTACATTGACTCCACTTGGCCAGAGCATTCTCCTGACCATTGACAAACCCAGTTTTTAGCTGTCAGTAGACTTGGACATTTGCATTTGATTTCCTCAAACATTTGTTTGATAAGCTTTGTGAATAGCTCGTGTTCAAGTACTGATCCCTGCCGTATAACCACGTGCTGTATACTCTAAAAACATTTACTTACACCCCTTCAATATCCATGACTCCACGTGCTTTTACTCATCACACACAGCTTGTGACTACATCAAATATCTTTGAAAATCCAAATATATTGTCACCATTGATTCGTCATAATGTATTTCCCAATTGGCTTCTCAAATATGATTCGGATATTATAAATCGTCCTTGAATTTGTCTGCCCCGTTTAATTTCAGTCTCAGTAATTTACCGAAACAGTTTCGTTACTAATTTCATTGTATTGTCTTTTTCTCAACAGACTTGGTTTCTTACTATTTCTAGAAAGGTTCATTTTAAATGTTTTCTTCCGCGAAGACAAAACTGAAGTAGTTGCATCATAGTTCTACAATTTCATTGTTTTCCATTCTTTATGCTCCAGTTTAATACTTACGGAAGCTGCACTTGTTTTCGCTTACGGTCCTCATTGGCATTCATTCAGAAGGTATTACAGTTCATTCGTATAACCATTGTTAATGTACTCTCCAGAAACTCAATAATTCCCGTCTTAAACGGCTAAATGATTGTCCTTATAATGTTATACAATCACAGATGCATAGATACTGTAATGACAGATATACAGCACGATCTGCATTAGTCCTACTTTCCATTATGAAGCCAGCAACCGTGAATGTTTTAACGCTTCAAATGTACACATAATTACGTTTTAATGGTGTGAGGCGACCCACAACAATTATTCTCTCAGGAAGTGAATTGCAGACGCTAACACCCTCTGCGTGAATTACTATCAACAAATTCTCTTTAAATCCCAATCACGTCATTTCAAAAGGATGCTTCCGTGTTCTTGGCACTTTGACTAAAAGCAACAACTGCTGTCTATCCACCCTGTCGTTGTTCCTCATAATCTTATAAGTCTGAATTACGTCCCCATTAGCATTCCCTGCTCTAAAGTACATAAGTCGAGAGTGTGGTACTGGATAAACACAGGAGGTCAGGCAGAACCAGAGAAGCAGGAGAGTCGATGTTGTGGGCAAAAGCCCTTCAAGAGAAAGGGCTTCATTAGCCTCCATCAGGCTTTTGCGTGAAACGATGACTCTCCTGCTCCTCGGATTCTGTCAGACCTACTGTGCTTTTCCAGCATCTGCATTCCTCACGTTTTCCAAAGTATATAATCAGAGCTTATCCAGCCACTCTTCATAGCTGGTATGCTCCACCCCTTCGAACATCCTGGTGAATCTCGTCTGCACCCACTCCAGTGCAATTGTACATATCGTGTAATTTGATGCCCAAAACTGTCCATCGTATTTCATCTGTGTCATAACCATCTCCTGTGCAGCTCATTTAATCTATTACTCTATGAATGAAGGCTCCGCCTATGGTACCGGATGCCTTCTTAACCTATCCAGTTTCATTTTGGGATATGTGGAGAAGCACCTTCTGAGCTGCCCAGTGTTCTGCCATTCATTGAATACTCCCCTGTCTAATTCCTTCTTACAAAGTTCATCTACTCATTTTTATCAGGTTTCAATTCCATCTGCCATTGATCTGCCTATGGCTCCCTCAAAATAAGGTATACTGGCTCACTGCCAACCACCCGTCTTGGCTTCCTCAAAATAAGATATACTGGCTCACTGCCAACCACCCGTCGAATTAGTGTGTCAAACACAAACTTAGTTATCCCACTGCCCATTCCCCCTCCCATTCACAGCTATATCATTGATAAATACCACAATTATTCAGGGCCACAACACTGACTCTTGCAGTACCCATTGGTCACAGGTATGCAGTCATACAAACAGCCATTTTTTACATTACATTACACTACATTACAGTGTGGAAACAGGCCCTTCGGACCAACAAGTCCACACCGACCCGTCGAAGCGTAACCCACCCATACCCCTACATTTGCCCCTTACCTAACACTATGGGCAATTTAGCACGGCCAGTTCACCTGACCTGCACATCTTTTGGACTGTGGGTGCAAACCGGAGCACCCGGAGGAAACCCACGCAGACACGGGGAGAACGTGCAAACTCCACACAGTCAGTCGCCTGAGGCGGGAATGTGTGAGGCCTGACGTTTTCCTCTACTTGTGCACGTAATTTAAATCGGACTGAGAGTGTGGGCCTGTTGTGCCAAATGGCCTACTTGGGCGCTGGAGAGGTTCTGTCAACCTTCGGACTCTCTGTTCGACAACACTCTACAGACCGTTCCAAATGTGGTCTTGGCTTGTTCTTCATACCAAAATGCAACATTTTGCATGTATCAAAATTATACTCCGCCTACCACTCCTCACAAACCACGTGTCCTATTTTCTCATCCAAATCCTTTACATAAATGACAAACGGCATTGGACACATGATCAATTCATATATTCATCACATGCCTCCAGTCTGATAACCAACACACAGTCTGTGCAACACACTCGCCCGAATAGGCATAGTACTCTACTCTTCCAAAACAGAAACACAGGCTACTTTCACTTTGCAAAACAAAAAAGAACACACTTTTCCTCGAGGGAAAAACAGAAGAAAATAATCAATCAAACATTGGCTCTCCCTGTGCCCACCAACCACTCCTGGGCATGGGTCACACGGTGCCAAAATAAAAATAAAGTCAAGGTGGTCAAATAAAACAAACAAACGAACAGCTCAAATGCGCGGTCATCTTAACACAAAATCTTATCTTGCTCTCTCTCATGGATATTGTCTGACCAGCTGTAATCTACAGCATTTGTTCATTTCAACAAAAATTATGTTGAAAATCACCTCTCTCTGCTCTGTCAATATTGAACACTCCTGAGGAGGGTATCTGGGAATGGTTAAAAATCCAGAGGAAGGACACCTGCTCATTTCAACTAAAAACAATGTACTGCTCACACTGACTACTATCAAGGGCTTCTGGTTAGCGACATTGAAGGACTTGGCCTAAAAATGGGCAGCTTATCTGAGGTGAGGTCATGCAGTGAGGTAGATTCAGAGCTGTTTTGTGGTGATGACATTGCCCTACTCGATACCGGTTCAGAGGCAGAATGGGTCATTGTTGAAACCATTTGTCTTTAAAATGACTTACACATCGTTCTGGGCCAGGTGAGGGATGGTAACAAGGTTCATGATGCAACTAAAGCAGAGAAGAACGCTCCACGTATGTTTCCTGTTTGATGGTGTCAAAGGACTTTGAAAGTTCTAAAAGCACCCTATTTCACAGCAAAAATCATGTCCTTTGTTCCCGTCGGGGCTGGAGTACACACAGAAACTCCGGGAAGGGTTTCTAAGGCACAGGCAGGAGACAGTTGACAAGGACCATGGCATGCAGCTACACTGGGATTTCAGTATCTCCGAACTCAGGGGGAGTACCACTTGCACCCGCAGCCTCATTCTTAAGATGGAGGACAGTGTTCTATGTCGCATCTAAGTTTTCCACAATATGTGGAATTGTTCTGAAGCCACTTCAGTCTTTAATTTGTTATGTTAACCATCGTTGAGTCACCTTCTCTTTCTTTACTGCGTATGCCTTAGAGTAAGATACATATCATTCAGACGTGCAGTATTTCTGTAAGTAACAACCACTGCTTGTGTACAAATCAATATTATAATGAACTTTCGGTGCAGCCAACTTGAGCTCTCGCTTCTGAGCTTCCTCGATGTTTGATAGTAATGTTCAAAACATTCTATGTTGTATGCAGACATCATGTAAAGTCAATATGTTGTTGACACTATTCCTCAGCAACTGCTTTGAGCCAGGTTGTTCACTCGTGTTTCTGACGTCAAAACACCAAATCCGAAGAATCTGGTCTCTCTATTGGTTCACAACATGCTATTCACCCTACCTCACATGCAGTTATGGAATTTATTTTTCACAGCATTATCAGTCACTTAATTAGTGCAGTATTAACGCAACTTAACATCATCCTTTATTACTGCAGCTCCCACAATACTTGCATAGCTCATATCCAGAGCATAAGTTGTGCAAAATTTGTACAACACTTTTGGTTTATATATATAAATCACCAATGCTTGCTACAACTTGCTATTTGTATTGTCCAGTGAAGCCGATTCTGTGGAATCTGTTGGACATGGTCTGTGGTGGTAACTTGGACATGATATTCGGTGAAGCTCACCTCGACACTGAGGCGATCTGAAAAAAAATGTTGGGCAATAGAAGAAAAGCATGAATGACCTCCCCACTCTGCGAGAATAAGTGCCACCGTATTCCGTCTGCTTCCTCGAGCTCACTGTACATCTTTTATAGCACATACCACTGAACAAGTCTTATGCTCTACCACTCTCACTCCTGCATGCAGCACCTATCTTCGTTTATTCTCTCTGCCTGCTTCACCATAACCCTTACACTAATAACACTGCATAGATTCAACACTATGGACTCACTCACTTTTGATACCTCAACATTTTCACACACCTATACCATCATTAATACCATGCCACACGTTCATATAATCACTGCGTCCCTCCCTTTCTCTCGTTTCAGGAGAAACTGACTGTAATAGGACAGAAAGACCCAAGTCGGGCAGTGGAGTGTCGGATATACATTCCCACACAAAACCTTCCCCGCTCTGTTCAAAGAACCATCGCACGAGTTGCAGGAGACCAGGACAACTCCTATGGAGATTTGGAAACTTCTACGCCCTACCAAATAAGAAGCAATGTTCAATGAATAGTAATTTTCACGTTGCTCCCACTGTCTGTTCTGGCATCGGGTCTGTCATCCCCAAAACAGCACCTACCTCATTTCACAGACACAGAAATGGACACAGACGTCTTTAAACACTCTGCTATATTAACATACGCTTTAACAGATGAAGGTAGACGCACACACATACACACACACACACACATACATACAAGCACACGTAGTGACACACAGAGATACGTATGTCACGCACAAATTGAAGCAAACACATATAGAAACACACAAGTTGATACACAGACAGACAGCCGTAGACACAAAGACATAGACAAATGGACACCCAGACACAGAGAGACACGCTAGAGAGAGAGAGAGAGACATGTGTGTAGGGCCGTTTTAGATACGGTTTTTGACTAATAAGAACATCAGGGGTTGCAGGGTAAAGGCATGAGAACGATGTTTAGAAATATTAATACATTATTAAATGGCATATCAGACTCGATTGGCCAAATGGACTTCATGATCTTATGGTGTTATGCTATCTGATATCTCTTCTGTAAAGAACAGTCGAGGTTGTGTTTGACACGTATTAGATTAGAAAGAGTGAGTGGTAAAGTTAGACATATTTCGTGTAGTGAATGGTTTATGTCTGTTCACAATTCATGTGCCCTTACATTTCAAAAGAGATGACGATTGATGTCAGATAGATATCGTTTTAAAATAAAGGAACAACATTGAAACAAGGATATCCATTTGTCTTTGGTGTTGTATTATCTGTGGTGTCCACATCGTCATGCAACAGTGAAGAGATCTTTATTGAGAAAATTCAAGGTATCCTGGACTGGTATTTGTTAGAGAGGAGAGTCAATGTTTATTGGGAACAGATAAGCAATGGCCACACACAATCGGATTAGCCATGAATATTCTGAATGGTGCCATCGACTGGCTCACTGCTGCCCCAATTCATGCATAATTCGCCCAATCAACTCCTTGAGGCTGCTACAGAGGTAAAGGAACACACCATGCCACCAGTCAGGATCATTACAACGAGACGGGCGGAGACGGGTCTGTCTCTCTAAACTGTTACAGGAAAAGAGAATGAAATAATTTACTTCAATGAGTAAATTATGCAGCACAGAGGAGGCCATGCATATCGTCTGAGCTCCTACACAGGTTCAGCGACGTTGTCCTTCACAGGAAATATGCAGCAGAAATAAATGCTTACTTTCAGATAGCTAAGCTGTAACTAGTTCATGACAACTAGAAGCAGAAGGACGCTATCGGGTCTTCGAGCCTGCTGCGCCATTCAATAAGATCGTGGTTTTTGTTGCATGGAATTGGATCTACTTTCCTGCGGTCTCACAATATCCCTTAATTCATCTGACCATACCCCTTATTGTTAAAAAAAACATTAGGTTTGAAAAATACTGAAGTCATATTAATTAATTTTACTCGGCAATGAACTCCATGGATTAACAACCCTGTTGGTGAAGACGTTCCTTATCAATTCATAAAAGACCAATAATCTGTACCAGAGATTTCGATGAAGGGAACTCTATAAATTGAAGCTCAGCTAGCTCATGAACCAACATGGTCCTTCAATAAGTCGTCAAATGGATGTAATGAATGCACGATGTGATTTTAGGCCATGGAGTTTAGTGAGCAAGCCTTCAGCAGAAATAACACAGAGTGAGTTATCTAGTGTGATAGGAAACATAAAACTGCAGTAAACAGTTTAAATGGAAGACCTCTGCAGAACTCTTCGAGACAGGTTGTTTTCGTATTCCTGGTACATGAATCATATATAGTTAGCCTGCAGATGCAGCAAGTGATTTGAACAGTCAATGGAATGATGGTGTTTCCCGAAAGAGTGTCACGTTTAATCGTAGGAATGGTTTACTGCATCTTTAAAGGGCATTACTGAGAACACATCTGATACAATGTGCACAGGTAAAATGCCCTAAACTTTGAAAAAAATACATAATTTCTGAATAAACGATTGTTTTCGAAGGTTTTGAAATATGTTTCCCTTTACTCGTTGAGATTAGATTAGATTAGATTATGTTAGATTACTTACAGCGTGGAAACAGGCCCTGTGGCCCAACAAGTCCACACCGACTCGCCGAAGCGCAACCCACCCTTCCGGAAGGAAGGTCTCATCTTATGAAGAAAGCTCAGTTTACATTATGGATGAGAGATTTTGTTGAAACATACTAGATTTTCAGAAAATTATATCCGTTGGAAACATACTTTCGCTGTTTAAAGCGACTGAAACACGTGAATGAGTTTAAAGAATAAGATCGATTGATATTAACACAGTTATTATGAAGACATTAACCAATTGTTAAAGAAATGCACACGGATGCAAACATGTTATCAATTTAGAATGCGAGGACATGTTTTGCTGATGAAAGCTACTGTGTCCGACAACAGCAATGATGCACCTGCATACGAACCACAGTAATGTTCCACAGAATGTTCAAGTATACCACATATACACTGTTTGGTATTCAGTTGATATAATTGCATGCTTCAACACAGAGCGGGAGAAGAATATTACCTGCCTGAGAAGCAGCAGCCTATTGCACCATCTGTCTTATTTTGGTCTTACTGACAAAAACGTGTGAGAAGAAAATCTCACAGGCATCTTTACCACTCGTGGAGGATTCCTGATGCAGGAGTCATTAGAATGGCTCGACTGCCTGACGCAAAGGGAATTCAGTGAAATCCACATTTTCTGGGAAGAAATTGTATTACAAGCAGCTTATGCGATCAGAACAACATCAGACACAGAATAATATTTGGGACCGGCTATCCTTTTTCAATTAGTCATAGAGTCATAGACATGTACAGCATGGAAACAGACCCTTCGGTCCAACCCATCCATGCCAACCAGATATCCCAAACGAATCTAGTCCCACCTACCAAAACTGGCCCATATCCCTCAAACCTTTCATTTCATATACCCATTCAAATGCCTCTTAAATGTTGCAATTCTACCAGCCTCCTCCACATCCTCCTGCAGCTAATTCCATACACGTACCACCCTCTGCGTGAAAACAATTGCCCCTTAGGTCTCTTTTATATCTTTCCCCTCTCACCCTAAACCTATGCCCTCTAGTTCTGGACTCCCCGACCACAGGGAAAAAATACTTTGACCCTCATAATTTTGTAAACATCTATAAGGTCACCCCTCAGTCTCGGACGCTCCAGAGAAAACAGCCCCAACCTGTTCAGGCTCACCCTGTACCTCAGATCCTCCAAGCCTGGCAATATCCTTGTAAATCTTTTCTGAAACCTTAAGTTTCACAACTTCTTTCCGATAGGCAGGAGACCAAAGTTGCACGCAATATTCCAAAAATGGCCTCACCAATGTCCTGTACAGCTGCAACATGACCTCCCAACTCCTATGCTCAATACTCTGACCAATAAAGGGAAGTATACCAAACACCTTCTTCATTATCCTATCTACCTACGACTCCACTTTCAAGGAGGTATGAAGTTGCACTCCAAGCTCTCTTTGTTCAGCAACACTCCCTAGGACCTTATCATTAAGTGTATAAGTCCTGCTAAGATTTGCTTTCGCAAAATGCAGCACCTCTCATTTATCTGAATTAAACTCCGTCTGCCACTTCTCAGCCCATTGGCCCATATGGTCCAGATCCTGTTGTAATCTGAGATAACGCTCTTCGCTGCCCACTGCACCTCCAATTTTGGTGTCATCTGCAAACTTACTAACTGTACCTCTTATGCTCGCATTCAAATCATTTATGTAAATGACAGAAAGCGGAGGGCCCAGCACCAATACTTGTGGCACTCCACTGGTCACAGGCCTCCAGTCTGAAAAACAACCCTTCACCACCACCCTCTTTCTTCTACCTTTGAGCCAGTTCTGCATTCAAATGGCTATTTGTCATGAGTTCTGCAATTATGCAACGCTCGAAAGCTTTCATTTTTTTCTGTTTGCCGTAAGAAATTGCATTTGTGTATGCGTCTGTGTGTGTGCCTCTGTATACGGGGCAGTGACCCAGTCTGAGACCTATTTCATTGGCAATAATACTGAACTTGTTACCTTTAAAATTCGTTGTAACCAGAGGAGTAGTGGGACTGGAAATGGCATCGGTCACCGTCCAACATTGTTCAGAACATGAATGAAAAATTCTCAAAGGACTGTTCAAGTGGAAATCTTATTCACCAGACGTTAGTGGTGCCTGGGTGTTTACACTAATTCAAATTTGTCTTTGTTAACCATTTGACAGCCAAGTAAATGAAGGAAAATAGTGAACAGAGAGAAAAGTGCCGTTGAAAACATTGCCATATCAGTCATGATCTTTGTTCCTTGTGGAACAGTAAAGAAGTGTCTAATCGCCCACTCCTGATACTCAATACATGGTCTTTATATTCTATTCATCCTCTCAATCCTCCTGCACATGAGCAGATAGAGCCCAGTTGGTCGAAACAGCTCGTCCACAGTATCACAGGGTCTCCTGCAGTTCCCAAAGACTGTCACATGCAGTTTGGTGTGGGAGCAAAATGTTATTGGGAAATCAGGTTCGGGTACAAAAGATGGCTGTCGGAGTTTCTCCTCTTTGAAACTTTTGCTTCATTTGTTTGTCGTTTTCGAGACCAAGATTCACTATAAATACAGGCCACATACCTTTCCCAGAAATAGCTCATAAAATCATCTGGTCTCCCTGACTGCAGAATCGAGTAACAGAACGTCCAGGAAAATCACAATAATTCATTTTGCAATTGCAGAATATGAAGACATAAGAAATAGGAGTAGGTATTTCGGACGATCAATTTTCCTTGCCAATGTATAAGATCATGGGTGATCTACTGTTGGCATCAAATCCCACTGTAATGCCTAATTCTTCACATCTCACAACTCTCTGATTGTCAAAGATCCATCCGCCTCTTCTTTAATGCTTGCAATGATCTACCTCCACGAATTGTCTAGAAAAGCTAACTCTGGACATTCGCTACCCTGTGTGAGATGAAAACAATCCCTGGACATGCATCATTACCTATTGATATGAAAAAAAAACAGCTGCACGCAGGAGCTCATATGAGAGTGACTGGCCCTAATATCAAGATAGATTTGATTGAGGATGTCACGAAGGAAGACCAACTGAATTGAATTTAATAGGAAAGACGTGTAACATACCCACTGGTTGGGGTCACTGAGTGCACAAATGAAGATGTTTGTGGTTGTTCGAATTCAATCCTCTCAGTCCTGTTCTTCTCTGCAGAACAGCCGCAGGTTAGTTCCACGGCACAAACTTCTTCAGCCGCTTCATCTATTTCTTCCCCCATCATGTGGCCAGAATGGAGAAGTCTACCCAATGTTCAGAACAATTTTTCACCCCTTAGTTCCTGAACCAGCCTTTTTCCATGTGGAACAAGATCTGGACAAAGGACAAATTTGTGTTGTTAAAGTGTCAGTAACATTCGTGACACAGCGCCAGACAGCACACATGTCGACAATGGGAAAAAAAGAGCTCATTCTGCATCTCAAGCTGTTTTGCACACGAATGAAGTTCCAGTATTCAGGCCATCGAAACTATTGCAAAAGAAGAAGGACAATCCGTTCAATATTCCTGCCTGTTGCACAGAAAGAGAAGGAGTCTGGTCAGTCCATCGATCTTTTAAGCAGGAACGGGCACAGACCAACAAGGCAGGTAAAATGTTCCATAGGACTAGCACGAGCCTATTCAGCCACAACAGACACTTATACAGGAACAACAGAATACCACTGATGTTCCCTAACGGCAAGCCAATGATGCAGGGACTACACTTATGGACGGCTACATAATGTTACATTTGGCTCCAAGCTGTACATTAACGTAGGGCGAGTTTTCTCAAAGCCTTGGGTTCTCTGTCTTTCAATGGACACAGCGAGTGATGTGGTTGGTAGTGGCGGGACGTTCTCAGAGGCATTTAAAGTGTCCATAATCATGCATGCGGTTTAAAAGAAAAACATTCTAATGTATCACTGCGTCAGTGACTGTTCAGAATATAATGAGAATTTGATCAGCACCCTCGTAGTTCAATGCAACTACGTCTTATTCTGTCACAGCGCTACAGATTAATCTTCACCCCGTTCTCATTGCACCATCATCGCACGGATTAGCCTCGTGGCACTCCTTGTCACTCTGTCTGACGTGAGGAAACAATTCCTTATTATGCACAGAAAATCTGTCCACAATAGCCCAAACACTGCCTCAGATTTGATCTCACTAGTTCTTTTTCCTCATTTAGCCGTCTCCGTTTCTTTCTTATGTCATTAAAAAAAACTATTGCTTCTCTATGCGCTGTGACTGATGTAATTTTTAAAAAAATCTTGCATCTGTATACCAGTATTAATAAAGTCAGGACCAGAGGTTCCGATGGGAATGAGCATCACTCTCAGCGAGACAGTCAATGAGGAAGAACTTACCTGGAGTAAGGAATGGCCACCTACGTGAATGGAAATTTGTTGTTGGAATATGGGCAAGTGGCAGAGGAAACGCTCTACCTTAACTTTTCCATGTTTTCTCTCATGGGATATGTGTAGCCCTGGTCAGCCGGCATTTTATGCTGATCTTGAATCGGTGTCATTTTCGGCTGCTCCACAGAAGGGTAAACAGTAAAACGGATTGTTGTGGGTTTGCAGTCACGCAGACACCTGACCAAGGAGGAATGACACATTGCTTTCTCTAAAAAAAACATTCGGCATGCAGATGCACTTTAAATACCAAATGGAGGAGGTTTAATTTAAATTCCACCAATTTACTTCGTGGGATATCAACAGATTATTACTCTCTGCCTTAAAAGGTGTTTGAATGAATTGAACACCATTCATTGGCTTCCCATTTGACTGCATCTGTGGAAATAACTAGTTAACGTCTTAGGTACAAATATTTTGTAGACGGAAGTGTAGTTGGAAGATACTGCACATATTTTTCCCTGAATTTAGCAAGGGCTCAAGTCATATTTTTTCGAGAAGTTGCACTGAGTCTGAAGTGGAGACGGGGATATGATGATTGGAAAGAATTGGTGAGTGGGCAAGACATGTGGAAGTTAATCGGTGCACGAGAATAAGGGTCTTGGGGTTTGAGACTGGTATGATTCTTCGTCATATATTTTTAAGTAACGTGTAAATAATAATAGGAAGTTAAGGTATTTTTGATTGGAACTGTAAGCGTTGACTTCCACCTTTCCAACTTTTAAATATCCTGAGCAGCATTTCAATTCAATGCAGTTTAATCGACAGATAGATTGACTTACGAGGAACACCAACTATTGCGAGGATCGGATAGTAAGCACCTTGAATAATGAAAAGGATATCTTCAATCCTAAAAGCAAGTGATATCCAAGGCTGAGAAAGCAAGTAAAGTCCGCCGAAAAAACTCTTGTTCATTGTTGCAACATTCCAGTCTATTGTTCTCAAATTCTGATCCATTGTTAGTACATAGAGCCTATTGCTGTCAGATTCTGATCTATTGTTAGAACATTCCAATCACTTAATCTCCGACTCTGATTGCTCCTCCCCTCTTTCTGGACTTGCTGATCCCTGTACGTGCTGTTCCCCTTCACATTAAGTGGAAGTACATTGACAGGAACCTCTTATTCATAGAAGAGCATAAATCTCGAGTGACACATTTAGGATCCACTGGGACTGACGAAAATCACAGTCACTGAACAAATCTCTCCAATTAGCCCCTTTCAGTTCAATGTTTTATTAAAATTAAGACTCATTTAAAATTTACACATTCCAGATTGGATATATGAGGGTGACTGATGGAAGGAATGTTGAAGAAGTTGAATCGATTGTGTATAACCATTCAATCTGGCTTGGGCATGTAGATAATGCCTGAGAAATGTGGGAATATAAATATATTTCTGTTCATAAATGTAAACATTCATTCTGTAACTATCGATCAGTCATTACAATATCAATGATACATTGAAAAAAACGTTTTATACTCCATAATCCGCGATAAACACAATTCAGGTTTTTATTCCAGGATGAGAGAGAGCAGACGAGGTCCATGCAGCTGATGTTATCGATATCAATGAACTGTGATGAAAAATCATTTACTGGGCTTCAATTAAATAGTGATGATGACACTGGAAACGATATAGAAGACAGAGAGAATTAGAGGACATGGCTGTTCAGGCCGGTGGCAAGTACAATAGTATTCTCCAATCATCATTACAGTAAAGTTACTTTTCAAAACTTATATACAAAGAGCAGATTCAAGGATACAACTACAATGAGGAATGAGGAGAAACAATATTAATGAAATATGTTTATTCAGCTCGAAATGCAGGGACAAAATGATTTCCTCCACATACTAACATACAGAAAGTACGAATAGATAATTTTAGTAAAATTCACTCATAATATTGAACTGTATAAATTAAAAATTTAGATTTCAAAACCCAGGGAGTGGTGTGCAAATTTTAACAAGAATTTTTTTGTACACAGATGAGATACTGATTTGCCCTCTGTCAGTGACCCTCCTTACTGAGATTCTCGACTCAAGTCTGTCACACAGTGTGAATGTTTTGCTGCTGTTAGACCAATTTAAATGAATCCATCTTACTGATGTCACTGAGCACATCAGTAGCCAAGAGTCACTAACGGAGACGATCGGTTAATACGCACAGAACAAGTTACAAAGGCGTGTCTCAAAGCTGTTTAAAACCCCCTGTCCAACATGGAGTTCCACACTGGAACTGAAAGAACGCACGTGCCACATTTTGTTTTTATTGTTTCAGAGCTTTTTTAATGGTGGAGCGCAATGTTCCAGTGGAGTAACATTGAGGGCCAGGGAAAGATGCAGGACAGTTTTTCACCAACTAACTGGGCAATTACTTAATGGAAAACAAGTTGTACAATATGCGAGTGGAGAGGAAGAGGACGAGCTGGAGCAGTCAGACATCGGCGGGTCAAATCATAAGAACGAGAACATAAATGAAGGCATTGCCAGATCAGCCGAAGTGGTTAGTTCTATTACATTGTCAATCCCTCTAACAGAACTAGACCAGACACCATAAAGCCAGATGAGATATATGTTCAACATGGTCCACTGTGCACAACATGCTCGTGTACAGCTCAATACAATCATGCAATCTGTGCAGAATGGAACACTGTGCAGACCTTTCAAGTGCATTGGAACACATACTGATACTATGTAACTGTCCAGCAGCGGGGAGCACCAAGACATCACTTGGCTGGTGGTGAGCAGGGCTCTACCTGTGAGATTCTTTATAAATGCCCGGTGAGTCTGCCCCACTGCACACTGGCCACGAACCAGCTGCAAGCGGGTAGAAACTGTCAGGTTATAGAGTAGACAGTCAGAAACTTTTTCCCCGGGTACAACAGAGTGTTACAAGGGGACATAAATTTAAGGTGAAGGGTGGAAGGTATAGGGGAGATGTCAGGTATAGGGGTGGGTTCTTTACCCAGAGAGTGGTGGGGGCATGGAATGCGCTGCCCTTGGGAGTGGTAGAGTCGGAATCATTGGCGACCTTTAAGCGGCATTTGGATAGGTACATGGATGGGTACTTAATCTAGGTTAGAAGTTCGGCACAACATCGTGGGCCGAAGGGCCTGTTCTGTGCTGTATTGTTCTATGTTCTATGTTCTATGTTTCTCTGTCTGAAATCTGACTCTGCAAATGAAGTCATCTGAATGACGTTACCCTTTTTTTGTGGAGGTTTGTCGCAAGGAATTCTGTGACACTGGACTGCGTGTTTCATTCATTGCACGGATGCACACCGAGACAAACATCAACTGCACATGAAGGACAATGAATCTGGTGAAAGACAGTCTTTGGTCTGCACAAAACTTGTTTCTTTTTCCAGAAATAGGAATTTACCAAGTCCAAGTGTTGCTGAATGGCTCATTCCAAGGTTCAGGACTACATCCTGAGGGAAACAGTAAAGCTTGGGACAGTTGCTACCATGGTCCAGTTGGACCGACAACAGTCCAAAGTCTTTTGGCCGAAGCTAAATGGGATTGCGTTACTTTTCAGACGCCCCAATTATCTCAAGGCCCGTAAATATAGTCCTGTATGCGCCAGAGATGGCCTTGGCTTTTTTGGATACCGGCAAACTGCAAAGTGTGTTTGTTTCCTTGGTATGCGACAAGGGAGAACCAAAACAGTTAAAATAAAAAAAAACTCTCTGAATAGCACAGTAATGCATTGATCTCTAACACCAGACTAGATATTTTTTTAACCTCGGATCCTTCAGTCTTTGATTGGAGAGAGTTAGATGCATCTTCGGTCCGTCTATAAAACCGTGCTGTCCCTGGCCTGATCGTGTTTGATGGGAACAGTGTCGAGAATGGTTCAAGTTCCATATGATTCCATGCGGTGCCTCTCCTGGGAGTGTTTGAGGGGGACAGTTTGGGGAAAAAAATTACTTTATCTGTAACCCCGTGCTGTTCCTGGCCGAGGAGTGTTTGAAGGCACAGTGTGGGGAGTGACTTCATCAATATCGAACCCGAGCTACCGTGTTTTTTTTATTATTTGACAAGGACCAGTTTAGGTGAAGTTTTATTTGGTAACTAAGCCCATCTGTCTGTATCATGGCAATGTTTGATCGCAAAAGTGTAGACGTAGGTTTTAAACTGTATCTGACCAGTTATTATGCCTTTACTTCTGCGGTTCTATGGACACGGTGGGTTGTGAATTTTCTGAATATGCAACCCCATGTGAAAATGGCTGGACATTTGATAAATTCTGTTTTAAACGACTTATCATCCGGGATATGTTTCTTAGGGACTGTGGGGGAGTGGTTTAATCAATATCAGATTCCATACTGAGAATGGACTTTGTATTTGGCATGTGCCTCTGTAGGAGGATCTTTCCGCTGTGTGTAACTTTCCGTAGTACTGGTCTTGGAACGTTTGATGGGGACTGTCCAGTGCGTTCTTCTAGCATCGGTGAAGCAAAAGCGGAATTAAGGTTCTGGAGAAGGGTCAGTGGACTCAAAACATTAACTCTAAGTTTTGCCCACACATCCTGCCAGATATGCTAAAGTTTTCCAGCAATCTCTACTTTTGTGTCGGAGTTCCTGCATCCGCAGTTCTTTCCGTTTTTATCAATCTTTAAGTTTACTTCCAGTTCGAAATAGTAGAGGAGGCATGATATTATATCTAATTCCTTGATGTCTCTAACATGGGGGCAACATGAAAGGGTTTTTTTTTCTTTTCACTTTAAAGGAGTACAGTGAGAGATCGTCTTTGTAGGCCCTGTGCTATACCTGTACTGGGAATGTGTGTTGGAGACAGTTTATGGTGTGATATATTGAGCATCTAACTTCATGTTGGACATGGCCTAGGAAGTTGAAAGGGGTATTGCAGAGAGAGCATTTTGCTGTGTCTGAACACATGGAATACATGTTCTGCGGTGGTTGATAGTCTCAATAATAAGGGAGAATTATTTTATCTTTAGTTTTGGATTCGATTCCCTACAGAGTGAAAACAGTCCTTTCGACCCAATAAGTCCACACCGACCTCTGAAGAGCAACTGAACCTGACCCATTTCCCTCTAACTAATGCACTTAACGCTGTGGGAAATTTAGCATGATCAATTCACCTGATCTGTACACCTTTGGATTATGGGAGCACCCAGTGGAAACGCACACAGATTAGGGAAGAATGTGCAAAATGCACACAGACAGTCGGCCGAGGCAGGAATCGAACCCCAGTCCCTGGTGCAGTGAGACAATAGTGCTCACCCCTGAGCCACAGAAAAAGTAATTTGGAAAAGAAAGGGATTCACTCTAGATCTAATCGTATGCTATCCCTGACCTGTCAGTGCTTGATATACAACAGTGTAGTTTCAATTTCAAATTGTATCTAACCCTTTCGCTACCTGTCTGGAGACTGTTTCATGTCGGCAATGCAAAGTGAGATTTATTCCATATTCAACCCATGGTATAACTGTCGTTCAGTGTTTGATGAGTACATTGCAATAGCGAGTTTTAATCTGTGTCTGATGTTGGAATTAACATGGACTGGGATTCATGATGTAGGACAGTTTTGATAGTGCTTTAATTAGTATCTTATCCCGTGCTGCACCTGTCCTGGTAGTGTTTGATGCAGACAGTGTCTGCCTGAAATACTCAGCAACTAACCCCATGCTGAATGTGACCTGGAAATTCAAAAGTACCGGTGTAGTGAAATCTTCCCTCTCTATCTAACCCCATGCTGTACCCTGTCCTTCTGTGGTTGATGGGAACAGTGCGGAGAATCATGTAATTCATACCTCACCCCATGCTAAAATTGATCTGGAAATCTTGGACATGGATCACAGAAAATTATAGCACAGAAGAAGCCCTTCGGCCTACAATGTTTTCCCGAGGATTATTGCTAATCGTAAATAAAATAACCTACCTAACGCACCCCTCAGTTCACCGCTGTCCATGTGCATGTGCAGCAGTCCCTTAAATGCCCCTAATGACTATGCTTCCACCACCGCTGGCAACGCATTCCATACATTCAAAACTCACGGTAAAATAAACCTACCTGTGATGTCTCCTCTATACATTCCCCCTAATATCCTCCATAACTCTAATTGACTGAACTTCAGCAGCAGCAATGTTCACTGTCTACAAGGCGTTCTACAGAAGTTTTTTCATGTCTCCTTCCCGGGCACCTTGTAAAATCATGGCAATCTAGAAAGACCAGGGAAGCAGATGCATGGGAAAACCAGTATCTTCAAGTTCTTTTGCAAACCACTCATCGTCATTATTTGGAAATATGTCTCCGTTTGTTTGGTATCATTGTTTCAAGATCCTCTCTTTGTAAAAGGTCCTATAGAAAATGAAAACCAACAGTTCATGAAGACAACTCGCCAACACTTTCACAATGGAAACGCCGAAATGTGCAAGGAATACTTGTCAATTTGGCGATTTCGACACCACATGAATGAATTAAATTTAAAAATACTGTTCAAACATGACCACCGCTGGATGCTGAGTTTGGATTTTGTGAGTGTAGTCTGGTGCGGTTCAGTTAAGACTGTATTTGTTATGCGCAGCTGGAGGGATATTACATTTGTAACTATATATCCATCTTTCAGATGCTTGGCCTCCATTGATATTATCCCCATGGACACTGATATTCACATGCCTCACGATTCACTTGCGAGATAGACGCAATAAAAATGTCCTAGTACCTAGACTGCCCAGCATTTAGACACTGTTACTATATTGTCATGAAAATGAATGCATATTTATATGAGCATGCAATTAGAAGAGAATTATCTGCCCATTTTAATGCCAGTGCACTTCATAATTTGATCTGGAACATTGTTTCAAATAATCTTCTTATGATTTGTGCACTGTATTCATCATATTCTAGTGATGAAATTGAACAAAATTAATGGGTGTATTTTTCCTAATTGAGCAATAAAAAAGTGGCTATTATCAAATGATTTGTGACGTCCAGGAATGGAACTTTGTTTCTAATAATGGTGAGACTATTTACAATGAAGTTTCTGTCTCGAGACACACAAAAAGAGGATGGGCTGGGATTATAGAGCATAGAAAATTACAGCGAAGTACTGGCCCTTCGGCCCTCGATGTTCCGCCGACCTCTTATACTAATCTGAAGTCCATCCAACCAACACTATTTCATGTTCGGCCATATGCTTGTTCAATGACGATTTAAATGCACTTAAACTTGTCAAATCTAGTACCGTTGCAGGCAAAGTTTGTCATCAATGTAGATTCCCTTTACTTTTGGCAATGACCTTATGGAGCAGACCTACACTGAAAGTGTTTAATGTGGGATTCACTGTTAGACGCCAAGTGCTGCGGGAGTCAATCACCTTTGTAAAGCCTTCATTCAGTTATGATTCCAAGCTGCAGAATTTCAAAGCCTGGATTACACACCAGAAGTCATCATCAGAGACAATCTTGCGAGGCATTTTTGTCGGCAGGTCATTTGTATGAATTTTAAATTGAGTTTGGACTCGCACTGCGCCCTCTGCTCATCCATTGACCGGTCTACCCATACATTGCATTGTTCCTCAGGGACATCTCGAACTGGTATTGTTGCAAACAATTTGGTGCATAATTGTCCAGGTTAGGCTTAGAAGCTCCCTGGACATATTATAGACGTGGTCGATATTTTGGAGGTAGTGTAGAAACTCAAAGGCACTGTGTTCATATTCAAGCTTTTCTGAAGCCATTTTTGTCAGGTTTGATGACTGCAAGATGTTGTGTTCACTGATCTGAATATAAAATCAGATGTTTACTACAGTCACGAAATTGTGGAATAAGTAGATGGTACTCTGGTAATTTAAATATTGTTCATTTCAATTACCCTCAAACGAAGACAGTGACGTTTGGTTAATTTTTACGCGCCTAAGAAGAAAGGTGATGTTGTCTCTTCATTGTAGAACATATACAATTGAGCTGAAATACATTTCTCACAGAGTGGTCAAACAAAAGTTGGACATTTACTGTAACGTAGCATTCTGTCAGCATGATTGTGTCCCATCAGCATCATCATCTTCGAATATCAGAGGTCTACAGCATGGAAATAAACCCATCAGCTAACCTGTCCATTTTTCACAATTAAACTAGATCTCCATGCTTGCGATTGTTTTCCACAATGCTCCTTCGGTATTCCACTCATGGACGTGACTGAATGATTTATAAATGACAACATTGTCCTCGTTTCCACCAGGACCTCTGGCAACCTTTTACATAATCTCCACATTGTCTGTAAGAAATATAATGCCGCTTTGAACTCTTTTGTATTTTTCCCTGTCGCTTGAAACGTATGATCTCGAGTTTTGGATTCCCCTATCACAGAGAAAAACCGTTTCCCATCTAAATTGTATTTGCTTGTCATGATTTTATAGATATCTAAAACGTCATCACTCAATCTTATATGCTCCAGGGGAATAAAATCCAGCCTAAGCAACGTCTTCTCAAAACAGAAAACTTTCAATCCAGGTGGAAGCTTATTACATCTTTCATGAATTAGTTCTAGTTTAATCATATCATTTCTATAATGGATTGCACACAGAATTCGAAATTTGGCGTCTTTTACATCTGCCAAAAACAACTCTTAAACTCAATGCTATGCCCAATGAAATACAGCATACTGGAATACTTTTAACGAGTCTGCTTGCATGTGGTTCTACTTTTAAGGAAATATGTGGCTGCAGTCCGAGGTCTTTTTGTTCCGTAACACTCCCCAATGCCTTACCATTTACTGTATTCATACTACCCTGATTAAACCTACCAGACTGCAGCACCTTGCATATACCTAAATTAATCTTCATCTGCAATTCTTCAACACGCTAGTCAAGGTGAGCAAGATTTCGCTGCAATCCCATATAATCTTTTTTACTGTTCATTATGACACCACTCTTGATATCATCCGCAAACTAACTAATCATAGCTCCTGAAATCTCATTCAAATCATTTATATAAATGGCGAACAGCAATCGACGCAGCAACATCCCATGGCACGCCACTTGTCACGCGCCTTCTGTCTGAAAAACATCCCTTGACGAACATCTTCTGTCTTCTCGTGTCAAGCCAATTTTGTATTCACTAGGTGAGCTGTCCCTGGATTCCACGCGATGTAATCTACTCAACAACCTACCAATTTGTACCCTGTCAAAGTCCTTTCTAGAGTCCGCATACATACTTCCCTCATCTACGTTGTTGGTCACCCCTTTAAAAACCTCAACCAAATTCGTGAGACATAATTTCCCACCGACAAATCTACGCTAACCATCCCAAATGAGTCCTTGCCTCTTCAAATGCACGTAGCTCCTGTTTCTCAGAATGCCCTCGAACAAGTTACCCAACATAAATGTTACACTCACCAATCTGGAGTTCCTAGACAATTTCCTGCAGCCTTTCTTAAATAATGGCACAACATTAGCCAAAGACCAGTCTTCAGGCACTTCAGCAGTGGCTGTCGATGATGCAGCTATATCTCTGATAGACCTTCTTCCACCGGAAAGACGGAACCAGGCAGAGGTGGCAGCTCCTTGGTATATAGTAATGTAGTGATCAGTATTGGTGCCAGGTCCCAAGCTGTCTCAAGTCATTCGGTTAAAATGGCAGGATACCTGCCACTAAATACTCTGTACCATATCACCAAATTCAATATTTCATTTTAATATAGTATAGAGTGTGGAAAGGCCCGAGAATGTACTCTTGTCGGGTGGCTTCATCACCAAGACAGGCTCCGCAACACCAACAGGCATCAATGAGATCTAGCAATTGACTTCGAAGTGTCCATGAGGCACAGTCAAACTTTCGCAGCAGCAGAATCATACTTTGTACAATCTGCAATCTCACTCTCCCGTGTATATCCCAACATAGTCATTCGTAACTCAGAGACTTATCCTGTTCAATGGACAGTGCAGAAGGACATGCCCAGGAGCTGCACAAGCCAGAGCTGGATGATGAGTTGACTGGGACATTTCATGGCCAAACAGTATACGTTGCAAGTGATGGACAAAACCATCCCTCAATCAATTGGTCAGATCAATCCCTACGATCCTGTCAAATTTAGTTGGACATTTTGATGGACAATGAAACAGAGCCATTTGAGGAGGAGGCTTCTCCCCAACAAATGAATCCTAAGTTATGTGAGATCCATGCACATCATGGTAAACCAAATTAAGCTGGAACATTTGTAACAATCCTCATCTAGGAGTGCCAATGTGATGATGTATTTCAACCTCTTCAAGTTATCCACAGTTTCACAATGGCTAATATTCAGACAATTTAATTAAATCTGCGTGAGAAAAGTGAAAGACCGGAGGTGTTGGAAGCAGCGAATGCTGCCGACTCTGATAACTTTGATCTGCAGAAATTGTCCAAAGTTGCATGACACCTGTATATAGTCACCAGGTGACCAAATAAATAAGCACTGCTCCGAATACGAGGGAGAGTCCGCAGCTGAACGAACTTCAGATTCTTCAATGATCTTCCCTCCATCCTAATTTCGGAGATGTTCACTAATTTTATCCTTCCGCAGGTACTGAAGTAGTCAATTTTCAAATGCAGCAGGATATGGAAAATATTCATTCGGACAGGTGCCAAGTATAATTCGCAGAATACAAATAGAGTCTAAGACCTTAGACGTTCATAAAATAACCATTATGGAGTTCCTAAAAAAAATTATAAAAGCCTCCCGGTGCTAACAATGTCCATGCATTGAACTGGTCTTGTCACATAAAGAAAAAATCTCCGTCTTTAAGAGCAGGTTAGAGGCTTGGAATTCTGCAGCGATTAACTCACCTCCCGCATCCCCAAAACGTAGCCATCATCTGTGAGAACGGACTACTGTACGTTCCAGAATGACAAAAAAATTTTAAAAACCCTCTCGATTGCTATCATATCCACAGACATCGGTCCCTCGCCCGCCCACCATGAAGGATCAGAAGTAGCAGAGCATAGTTTGTACAAGATGGACGAGATGAGAGGAACGTGATTTGACTGTTGTTGTTACGGGGAGATTTAACAGGGTGTTGCCTGGGCTGGAGAGGAACAGTTATGAAAACAGACTTGAGAGATTGAGTACGTTTTTCTCAAGGCAAAGGAAGTTGAGATGGGAACATGAAAGAGATGTATAACATTCTGAGATTTTAGACGTATAGATTGGAAGAAAGCTTTCCTTTTGATCCAGAGATCAGTGACATGGAGAATAAATCTCACATCGGGGCACAAGCCATAGAGGATCTTTGACGAAAAACATTGTCATGATGTTGGTTGTGGGAATATGTAACTTACTGACTGTAAAGCTGACTGGGCAATTTTTGTCTTATTGTCTGAGAGGGACTTGATAAGGTGAAGTTCATTTTCTTTCTAAGTTATACATTGCTGCCACTCAATGCCTGCCAGTTAGCTGCGTCCTCTGTTCGTCTAGCATATGAAAAGCTGTCGTCTTCTGTGCGTCCAGCATATGAAAAGCTGTCGTTGAATGTTCTTTGGGCCGGTTGGCTGATTTGTTACATAGAGTGAAGCCAACCAGCACATACATTCATTTCTCGTAATAGCTGTTTTTGTTATGACATCATTGCAACCCTGTCCTCAGTGAGTTTTCAGCTTTCACTGCCTGTTCCCTTGCAAATGTAGAGTTACGGGGGCAGGCACAGGAGAGGAAACACGTCCCAACCAGTTTCATCAGCATCCCGTCCAGTAAATTTATTCAATTTGACAATGCGGTAGTTTGAGAAGTGCGGCAATGTACATTTTCCTGTGGATGCACACGAACGGAGATAGAAATTCTGATTGTATTGAACCGTCCTGAGTAACACTGATACACAGAAAATCACAGCCACGCACAAAATCACAGAATTAGAGAGAGAGGGAAAGTGACGGGGTGGAGAGAGGAAACAGAGGACGAGAAATGATGGAATGCACAACGGAAAAACTCAGGAAGTCGGAAGGACAGATCGAGAAGGGCCAGGCTCCATTGAGTTATAAAGGGGATTGCAGTAAATGGGAGACAGAGAATTGGAAGACGATAATTTAGAAGAAAATTATTTAAGGCAAAGTGAAACAAGGAGTAAAATTCGTTCAGCCGAATTCTCTTGAGGTTGTCATACGGGAAAAGGAAGCCATTGCGTCCACCATTCGCCCATCGTTCCGGTTGCAGTGGGACCGGCGGTTTTTCAGACGCTTGCTCTCTCGAAGAAAGTTTTTTTTATTCATATAAACAATTTGAACGAAAAAAAAGCGGAAATAGTTAGCAGGTTGGCGGACAACTCAAAAATAGCTGGCATTTTGGACATGAAGAAGTTTACTTAGGTTATGAAGGGGTCCTGATCAATTCGTTTATTGCTCCGAGGAGTAGCGGATGGAGTTTAATTTGAACAATTGCGAGGTACTGCGTTTTGTAATGCATATATATTAATAGTACGGCCCTGACTGCTGTTGAGAAACAATGAGACGTCTGGTTCGAGTACATCAATCTTTAACATTTGTGTCAAGTATACAAGCATGATTAAGAAATTATTTAGCATGCTTGTAATCACTGTTCAGTCCTTTGAGTACAGGAAATGGAAATCATGTTGAGGCTGCACTGGGCGGTGTGATGTGCCTTATTGACCATGTCTGCAATTCTGGTCGCACTAAATTTGCAAGGATGTTATTACATTGGATAGGATGGTGAACTAAATCACTGAGATGTTGCGGGGAGTGGGGTGTGTTAGTTACAAAATTTAGGCTGGAGTGCTTGGGACTCAGTTCACTGTATTGTGGGAAGTTGATGGATGACTTTATAGAGCTTTATAAAATCATGACAGACATGAACCATATGGATAGCCGATTTGTTTTCCTAATTTCTGGAAATTCAATATTAGATTGCACATTTTTACGGTGTGAGGAGAATTTTTGGGGCAATGTTTTTACACAGAGTGTGGTTTGCATGTCGAACAAAATACCAGAATAATTGTTGGATGTAACGGATGTTGCAGCATTTAAAAACATTTGGATAATGGCATGAACAAGCAATGTTTAGAAGGAACTAAAACAGATATTGATTTTAAAGCAGCATCTCTGTAAATAAATCAGAGTTTATGTTTCGCACAGAGTGACCCTTCGTCCGAGAGTGAGACAGACAGAAGGAGACGGATGAAGCGAAGAAATAAAGGACAATAAGAATGTTTCAATATGATGCAGTAAAGATCGAATGAGATCAATCTATACAAGGTGGGGTAAGGAAGAGAGGAACAAAAGCAAAGAGATAAAAAAGGTTGCTTGTGAAATGACGAGAGACAGACAGCATACATTCAGAAAAAGCAGGCATAAAGACAGAGAGGGCGACACACATAGAGACAGAGAGACAGACAGTCGGCGAGTGTGAGATCAACAGGCACAGAGGGAGATGGGGAAAGGTAGAGAGAGAGAAAGGCAAAGAAAGACAAACAGAGAGGGTGATATACAGAGAGAGAGAGAGAGAGAGAGAGAGGGAGAGAGAGACGGAACCACATAGAGCGAGACAGATAGAGCTATAAACATACAAAAAGGGTGAGGGACATTCGGAGATAGATGAATTCAGAAAAAGAGGCAAACAGAGAGAGAGATTGATGAAACGGGACACAGACAGTCAAAGACATACAGAAAGAGGCAGAGATGACAGCAGATAAGAATAGCAACAAACGAGGGAAAGCGTTGGTCTGAGCTTAAGAGACTGAATTTCGCTCGTGCAAGTCAGTTATCTTTGATTTCCTGTCCACGTTCAGAAACATTCTGTGTGGCAAAATGTCTTCCAGAATGGGACAAAATAGAGATTGAGGTAAATACTGTCGGGTATACAGAGCAGATGAGGCAGAATAGAGTGCAAATTCCTATCCATCATCCATTGATTCACTGAGTTATCACCGTCTCAAGAAGAGGAGAACTGAAGGGGAAGTGTGAGATTATAGAGGGAGCATTTCGTGTCGTCCAGATGTTTTAGGAAATGGTACAATTCTACGTTTATCAACGATGTCGTCCTCCATGCAACGTGGAGGCAGGAGCTAATATAGTTAATTGATCAACTTTCTTTTTGGAACAGAGACCTGGCACTTGTAACACTTCAATGTGCTTGGGGTGTTGTGCTGGTGGGGATCGTGGAATCCGACTTCTGAAGTTCCAAAGGTCAGAACAAAACTACAGGCTTCATACAGGGCATACATTTGACTAGTAATGTCGGCAGAGTCACCTCCGTCACAGCAGTCCACTACTCCTCAGTCTCTACATCCGAATCCCCTTCAATCACCTCACCCCACTTCCCTCTGTCACCACATGCTACCACATTCCAGTCATTGCAGCCTAATTCCTTCAGTCACTGCATTCCACTTCCTCAGTATCTACATCCTCCACCACATTGGGAATTACACCCCAATATCCTCATACACCATATCCCACTTATCTTAGTCACTGTTTTCCAATCCCTATCCGTCATTACATCCTAATGCACTGAGTCTGTACCTCAGACACTCTAAAATCAGGACATTAAATTTCAATTCATCACTACATATCACTCTCTCTCAATCATAATTTCGCACTCCCCTGAGTCACTGCATGCTAGTCGTTATCATGCACTAATTCACACCATCATGAGTCTTTATGTCAGAGGCTCCTTACTGACTGCATTCCACTCCCCGAAATTGATGCATCTCACTCCCTTTCAGTTACTGTATCCTACTGGCACTTTAATGTTAGATCTCATTTCCCTCAGTTACAATATCCAACACTGCCTAAGTTAGTACATCCCATTTCGCTCAGTCATATATCTCAGTCGCCCGCTGTCAATGAATCTCACTCCCCTCAGTTCAACAACTCCCTCTTCAATGTCAGGACAGTATCTAGTGAGCTGGTTCAAGACTAGGGACAATACATTGAGAGCGAACCATACCGTTGAATGCCAATGCTGCTGACGTGATTCAGGAAGCAACAATTCTGCAACGTTCATGTAAATTAAGGCTTTGGAACGAAAAATGAATCATGAAAAAAAGTTCCTTGTCCTTTCATATGCAGACCGGGTCTAATTGCTTGTCGTGAATTCTAACTGAGCATGACAATTAGGCTGAGGGAGTTTGGAAATGGAAAAAGATTTTCCCTGACTGAACACAGTTTTCTGAAACTAGCATTGACTGATTTAGACGAAAAAGCTCGGCCAGCCCAAAGTTAGTAATTCACGGGTTGTTCAATCACGAAATAGTCATAGGTGGAATTAACCTGGGAGGCAAAAGATAAAGCTGAGTCTTCCTTCATTCAGAAGGACACGGGTTTATCACCGTATTTAAAAAATGTGGAAAAGCAAGGGTTATTTTTCTTTTGCCAGACAACGTGGATAGGAAACAATGTTCTGTTCATGTGGTATCAGACACAAGGTATTTCAAACAACACATTCCGCAATATGTGCAAATAAGAGAGAAGTGGAAACAAGTTTGGTACTGTGATTGTGTGCTCACAAAATTCAGAAATGTAAAACTTCTGATGGATGGCAATGTCCATTTCACTTCACTGATTGGCATGCACTGGGTTTCACGGTGAATCGGATGGGGCTGGGGTGGTGATTCTGAAGCAAAAGTGCCAGTAATTGATCAGGAAAAACATGCTATAGAAGTATTAGACTATCGGTTAACACTGGATCAGTCAGGATAGAAGGGATGCATCGAGGTGCATTGGCTGACCAAATTCATGTTTTAATATATATTTCATTTTTTTCTGTATTAATATGTGAAATCTGGGCGTCGCTGGCTGGCCAGAATTAATGGATCATCCCTATTGGCCCTTGACAAAGTGGTATTGAGCTGCCTTCTTGAATCGCTGCAGTCTACTTGCTGTGGTCTGACCGACAACGCTGGTACGGAAGGAGTTAAAATATTTTGACCCAACGCCTGTGAAGGAACGGCTGAATATTTCCAAGTCAATGTGGTGAGTACCTTGCAGCGGAACATGAAGGTTGTGGTGCTCCCAAGGCCTTTGTCCTTCTAAGTGGAAGCGGTCATGTGTTTAAAATCTGCTGTCGAAGAATCTTTGATGAATTCTGGAGAGCATCTTGTAGATATAATACACTGCTGCTATTCAGTGTCGGTCATGAAGTGATTGAATATTTCTAGACGTCCTGCCAATCAAGCGGTTTGCTTTTACCTGGATGGTGTCAAGTTTCTTGTGTGTTGTTGCAGCTGCACCCATTCAGTCAAATCTGGAGTATTCACCGCCCCCTGACTTGTGCTTTGAAGGTGGTGACGAGACTTTGGAGTGTCAGGAGGTGAGATAATGGTTGCAGTATCCTTTGTATCTGACCTGTTCCTGTTGTCTTTGTGTTTATTTGGTGGGTTCAGTTGAGTGTCTGTTAAGTACTTTGACAGTGGGGATTGAGTCATGGTAACACCGTTGAATGTCAAGGGGCAGCGGTAACAGAATCTCTTATTGGTGATCGTCATTGTCTGGCATTGTGTGGCGCAAATGTTAATTTCCACTTCGCTACCAGAGTCTAGCTATTGTCCCGACCTTGTTTCAGTTGAGCACAGACCGGTTTAATGCCTGATGAGTCGCCAATGATGTTGAAAACTGCAATTATAGGCGAACATCCCCTCTGCTGAAATTATGACACAGGGAAGGTTATTTATGAAGCAGCTGAGGATTGTTGAGCCTCAGACGCTACCCTGAGGGACTCCTGCAGAGATCTCCTGACACTGGGATGACTGCCCCTGTACAGCCACTACCGTCTTTCTTTGTGCCAAGTATAACTCTAACCCCAATAGGAGAATTTGGAGCGGAGCACGAAGTAAAGGGAAAATTGTTACAGAGCAACAGTATTTGGGAGATTTGGGGCAGGACAACAATAAGTGAGAGAGTTAGAGCAGGACACTTGTAAATGGGAGAATTGGGCGAGGGCACCCGTCAGTTCTCAGACAATCCGGTTGCACTGACTGTCTAACACGTCACTGATTCATCCTATTGGATTCATAAAGCTAATCTTAGGCAGAGCCGAGAATTTGCAGGGTGCGATTATCAGCACGTACCAGCTCGCCAATACAGGCTCAGGTGCTGGTCGGAAGAGGCAGAGGATCATCTCCGGTGCTGTTTGGAATCGGCTGATTGGGCCGTGTTCAAATAGTCCACACGTAGTTTGGGCGAGTACGCTGCCACCGTCAAAGACTTTATCAGCAAGTGTGTGGACGATTGCATACTGAGGAAGGCAATCCAGGTGTTCCCTGAAAGGGAAGCCTGGATGTATCACGACATACAGGAACCTGCTATAAAAAAAAAGGGCATGAGGCTTCAGATCAGGATACCCACTCAAATATAAGGAATCTAAGTATGACTTTCGCAGAGCCATTAAGACATCCAAGGACCAATACCGATCCAAACTATCGACACAGACAGACAGCCGACGACTGTGGCAAGGGATGAATGACATCACAGGTCTAAAAAGAGACAGTGAAAGGAATCAGACGATGACACGTCCCTTCCAGATCGTCCAATCGCCTTCTAAGCTCGCTTTGAGCAGAATGTCGGCAGAGAGTTAACACCTATTCGGACAAGCGCTGATGAAACTATCCCAACAGTCACCGAATCAGAGATCAGACCATTTTCCCTTCGTGTGAATCCATGGAAAGCGACGTGATCAGATGGAGTACCAGGCCGTGCACTCGGACCATGCGCAGATCAACTTTCAGACGTCTTCTGGGATATCTTATAAGTCTCCCAGCAGCAGTCCACTGTCCCTGTCTGTTTCAACAGGGCTGACATCATCACTCTCCCGAAGAAAGCTCATGCTACATGTCTCAATGACTACCGGCCAGTGGCCGTAATGTCGCTGGTCATGAAGTGCTTTGAAAGTCTGGTCATGTCATCAATTAACTCCAATCTACCAAATACACTTGATCCACTCCAATTTGCCTATCTGTCCAACAGATTCAGGTTAGGTGCAATAACACTTACCCTTCATTTTTTCCTCGAACATCTGGACACCAAGAACAGCGACATAAGAATCCTATTCACTGGCTACAGTTCAGCCTTCAACACTTCTATCCCCTCGAGAAAGATTTCTGAACATACTGATTTCGGACTAAGCCTCACTCTCTGCAAGTGGATCTTCGGTTTCCTGACCCACAGGCCACAATCAATGAAGATTGGAGACAATATTTCATCCTCCATTAAACTCAACACTGGAGCCTCCCGGGGGGTGAGTACTCAGCCCCCTATTCTGCTCACTGTCTTCACTGTATACCCATGACAACGTTCCCAAATACGAGACTAATGCCATTCACAAGTTAACTGATAACAGCACCATAGTCCATGCAACGTCAGACGGTGACAACCCGGACAACAGACAGGAGGCGGAAGACCTGGAAAATGGAGCACTGAGAACAACCTTGCCCTCAATGCCTGCAAAAGGAACTCATAATTGACTTTTGGCGGGATGTTTCTCATGCAGCTCCACCCCCACTCCCCAAACACACATATCAGCAGCACAGATGTGGAACAAGTGGAGAGTGTCAACTTGTCAACTTCCTGGGGGTGGTCATCCACAACAAGCTTTCTTGGACTGTTCACGTGGATGCACTGGTTTCAAAGGCCCAATAACGTCTCTTCTTCCTCAGGCAGCTGAGGAAATTTGCATGACGGCGTATATAACTTTGCCAACTTTTATAGGTGCGCCATCGAGAGCATTCTATCTGGATGTATCATTACCTGATATGGCAACTGTACTATTCAAGATTGTGTACAGTTGCAGACAGTGGTGAACTTGTCCTGGATAATCACAAAGGCCACACTCTCTTCTAATGAATCCATCTGCCAGGGTCGCTGTCTTGGAAAGCCTGCTAGTATTTTTAAAGATCCATCCCACCCCGGCAATGTTTTTTCGACAAACTCTACGAAGAAGGAGGTAGCGGGAGAAGCTATAGAAGCCTGATCACACGCACTGGCCGGTTTTGCAGCAGTTTCTACCCTACTGCTGTTAGAACGCTGAATGGACTCACAAACTCGTCAAATTCGCCTGTAACTGTGTTTTCGTGTTTGCTGCGGTTCACCTGTTATTTAATAGCTATGCTCCTTAACTACGTGATATGCCTGTATTGCTCTAAAGACAAATATTTTCACTGTGCCTTGGTACACATGACAATAAATCCAATTCAATTCAGGAAATCTCTGAATGTTCTGACATACAGTAAGGGTGTGCCAGACATTTGGATGGTCAGTCCTGGCACTTTGCACCTCTCTTTCCGAGGCATGTCCTGAGACGTTGCATCTTTGTCAGACGATTAGTACTCAGGGACTGCATCAATGCCAGATAGCCAACACAGAGACAATGCTCATCTTAATACGGTTACACTTAAACGAGTGCCACGTTTTCAATAGGCCGTCTAAAGGTTGCCCATCGTTGTCAGTAAAGAGCGAATAAGTAAACCAGGGTCATATTGAGCTGGTGCCTCATTGAAGTGGGGTCAGAACTGAGACGGCGCAACACCATTATTGGTCAGTAATGACTGCTTTCGATTCAGTGTCCAGGTGAGCGCGTCGCTGAATAGGCAGCATTTATTGCTCATCGCTAAATTTCACAGAGGCTGGTTCAGAGTCAACAACACTACTGTGGTCTGAATGCACAGTTAGGCTCGACCAGGTAAGGTTGACACGTTCCTTCCATGAAGGGCATTAGTGATCCAGACAGGATTTTACGAGTGATGGATAATGGATTAATGCTCACCATTAGACTGTTAATTACATATTTTTTATTGAATTCAAACTGTATTGCTTGCTATGATGTGATGAGAACCCAGCTCGCCAGGACATTACATGGGCCTCTGGATAGACAGTCTAGCGATAATACCATTAGGCCATCTCAGCTCTTTCAGTCGCTACGTACTGAGGTAGAACCTTGTTATCGGAAATGCAGTCCAATGTGTGTGTCTCATTGTCAGTGGGTCTATTCTGAGGCGAACAATCCAATTCTACTCGATAAGAGGGAGTGCTCCTGGATAAGTGGGTATGTGCTGCATTCTTATAACTGGCGGAGTGTCAGAACTGAGTGAGTATCTGATTTCTGGACAGTCAACCTTGAGGAATTCGTTCATTGTCAGAGAACGAGTACTGAAGCCGGGCCTGATCATCGAAGGGTCCTTTCTCATGCAAGTACTCAATGTAAGCGAGTCATTATTAAGATATTTGGTGGGTCAGTGTTGAGCTATTACAGTATTGTCAGAGGATCAGAACTGAGGGAATGCTTCATTGTGATGATTTGGAGATGCCGATGTTGGACTGGGGTGTACAAAATTAAAAATCACAGGTTATACTCCAACAGGTTGAATTGTAAGCACGCTAGCTTTCGGAGCGCTGCTCCTTCGTCAATTGGGTTTTGAAGGAGCGGCGCTACAAAGCTAGCGTATGTAAACTGGTGTTGGGTGGTTATTCATCTTGCTTCATTGTCGCATGCCAGTTCTAAGGCAGTAGTTATTGTTGGAATGTCAGTCCTGAGTATGTGCCTCATTATTCGGAGGACGTCTGTCAGGATTGAGGAATGGCCTCACCATCACCGGGTCAGTACACAGGGAGGGCCTCATTATTACAAGGACACTACTGAGCGAGGGCCAAACATTTGGACAGTTAGTTCTGAAAATTTAACCAATTTCAGTGGATCAGTTCAGAGGGAGTGCCTCACTGCCAGAGGTTACGCTCTCAAATGAGCGAAATGACTACTAATGAAAACAGAATTTGAAGCAGGAATTGGAAATGAAATAATTGATGCAAAGCAGTGGAGCCAGAATGGGAGAATAGTTGCAGGAACGGCAAAATGGAAAACCTGTACAATGAACTATATCAGAAAATTGGAATATGGCACCACAAGGTCAGAGAATGGCAACAATATCTGGGGGAATTGAGCTCGGGTTTCAGTAAAAGTTGAACATGCTAAATTGCCCATAGTTTTCATGGATGTGTAGGTTTGATTACTTACAGTGTGGAAACAGGCCCTTTGGCCCAACAAGTACACACTGACCCGCCACTCACCCATACCCCTACATTTACTACGGGCAATTTAGCATGGCCAATTCACCTGACCGGCACATCTTTGGACTATGGGAGGAAACCGGAGCACCTGGAGGAAACCCACGCAGACACGAGGAGAATGTGCAAACTCCGCACAGTCAGTTGCTTTAGGCGGGAATTGAAGCCGGGTCCCTGGCGCTGTGAGGCAGCAGTGCTAACCACTGTGCCACCGTGCCGCCCAGGTTAGTTGTATACATCAGTGGTAGATGCAGACTAATGAGTTAGGGGAATAGGTCTGTGTGGATTACTCTTTATATGGTCGGTGAGGACGTGAAGGGCTTTTGGGCCTGTTTACACACTGCAGGTTCACTGTATTATATGCTTTATATTCAAAATATTTTTTAAAAAATTGGTGGAGGGCAAGCTAATTGGTAGATTTTAGTTAGGATATCAGCAAATGGGAGTTTTGGTGTCAGGTTAACAGTAATTGGGAGAATGGGTGGACATCGGTAAATGGGAGATTTGCTGCACAATGACAGTACATTAGCAACGTGGTAAAAATGCCAAATATATGAAGAGTTAAGCAGAACAAATAGGAGCGTTGGTGCGTTTCATCACCATAGGTAGGATTTGTGCAGGTCTATTACTGTGGAAATTCGATGCATGGCATGCCGAAATACAGGCATTCTTGCAGCGGACAGCGAAATGGGATAATTGTTTTCCAGAAATACAAAATGGAAGAATTGGTGCACATGTAACTGAATTAGTGAACTCGGGCATGGCACCAGTAATTGTGAGAATTGGACGAGGGCATCTCTATGTGGTAGAATTGGGTTAGGACATCAGTAAATGGATAAATAAGCATAGTGGTATGCGTCACTGTGGTAATTGTTGGGCATCAGCAAATGGAAATTTTTGAGCACACTGCCAACATAGTACAGTAGAAAATGCAGAAGCGCTAATATATTAGTGAAGTGAAGCAGAGCATGTCTAAATGGGAGAATAGAGACTGGGAATAAATAAAAAGGAAAAATGTTGCTAACATCTGTAAACTGGAGATTCGCTTCAGCGCACCAGTAAACGAAAAGTAAATGTTGAGCTGGGTACCAATACGTGGAAGAAGTGTATCAGAGAACTTCTAAAATGAATACAACACCAACAGAATGAGATGCATGGCATGTATAATTGGAGAGGTCGTGGCATTAAACTCGAAGTGGGATAATTGGGGCACAATAATTCTCAAAGGAAAAGTTGGTGCAATTCAAAGATTTGTGCAGGTTTGGTAAATGGGAGGATTGGTGAGGAGCAGTGGAGCATTAAATCGAGTCACAGAGGCATACAGCATGGAACCAGACCATTCGGTCCAACTCAGACATGCCTAAATTTAAGAATTTTGGCAGCACGCCACTAAATTGGAGAATTATTGCAAGGAACTACTGAATGGAATAATTGGACTACAGCTTATTTAAATAAGAACATTTGGCCCAGAGTATTAGATAATTGGAGAATGCCTGCATTGTAGCAGGCCATTTTGAGTGCGAGCGGCGGCGGAGGTAAGACGAACCTGAAAGACTGCTGCTAAGGTGAGGCAGCGGAGGAAGTGACGAGGACCAGAGGGGCAGCCTGGAAGGAAAGCATTGACCATATATATTAGCAAGGCGGCTAAACCCGAGACTCTACAACGGTAGTATCTCCCACACGCCCTCCTCCTCTAACCTAGTTAATAAGATAAGTTTCATTCTTAGCTTCCTCGATTGAATATAAGTTTGTTATTAATTTTATAGTTCCTTGAGCTAAGCTTTCTACTTTAGTACTGAGTGGGTGTTCAGATAAGTCGGGGTATGGACTCTTGGGCAGTTGCTTGCTCCTCCTGCAGAATGTGGCAGGTGGGAGACATGGCACACGTCTCCGCTGGCTACATCTGTGGAGAGAAGATTTGAATGGAGCTGTTTTTGTAAGGTGTGTTCAGGAGGGTTTCCTAACTCAGTACGTTGACAGGCCGACGAAGGGAGAGGCCATTCTCGACTTAGTGCTCGGAAACGAGCAGGGGCAGGTATCAGATCTTGTGGTGGGAAAGCATTTTGGTGATATTGACCACAACTGCCTCACATTCTGCACAGCTATGGAGAAGGAGAGGATGAGGCAAAATGGGAGGATATTTAATTGGGGAAGAGGAAACTATGATGCGATTAGACATGAGTTAGGAAGCAGGGATTGGGAGCAATCTTTCCATGATAAAGGCACTATAGATATGTGGAGACTGTTAAGGAACAGTTGTTGCAAGTGATGAATAAACATGTCCCCCTGAGACAGGCAAGAAATTGTAAGATGAATGAACCTTGGATGACGAGAGCGGTGGAGCTTCTCGTCAAAATGAAGAAGGTAGGTTACATAAGGTGGAGGAAGCTCGGATCAAGCTCAGCTGTAGAGGATTATAGGCAGGCGAGGAAGGAGCTCAGCAATGGTCTGAGGAGAGCGAGGAGGTAGCACGAGAAAGGCTTGGCAGAACGGATTAGGGAGAACACAAAGACGTTTTACACTTATGTGAGGAAGAAGAGAATGATCAAAGAAAGAGTAGGGCCAATCAGGGATAGCATAGGGAATTTGTGTGTGCACTCCGAGGAAGTAAGGGAAGCCCTAAATGGGTTTTTTTTTGCTTCTGTCTTTACGAAAGAAACCAACTTTGTCGTGAATGAAACCTTTGCAAAGCAGGTGTGCATGCTGGAATGGATAGAGATAGAGGAAGCTGATGTGCTGAAACATTTGTCAAACATTAAGATTGACAAGTCGCCAGGCCCGGGCCAGATTTGTCCTCGGATGCTTTGGGAAACGAGAGCTGCAATTGCTTCGCCATTTGCGAAGATCTTTGCATCCTCGCTCTCCACTGGAGTCATACCTGAGGACTGGAGAGAGGCAAATGTAATTCCTCTCTTCAAGAAAGGAAATAGGGAAATTCCCGGCAATTACATACCAGTAAGTCTCAAGTCTGTCGTCTGCAAGGTGTTAGAAAGGATTCTGAGGGATTGGATTTATGACCATCTGGAAGAGCATGCCTTGAATAAACGCAGTCAACACGGCTTTGTGAGGGCCAGGTCATGCTCACAAACCATATCGAGTTCTTTGATGATGCGACTAGTAAAGTTGACGAGGGTCGAGCTGTGGACGTGATATATATGGACTTCAGCAAGGCATTTAATAAGGTTCCCCATGGTAGGCTCATTCAGAAGGTCAGGACGAATGGGTTTCTGGGGAACTTAGCTGTCTGGATACAGAATTGGCTGGCCAACAGAAGACAGCGAGTGGTAGTGGAAGGAAAACATTCTGCCTGGAAGTCTGTGTTGGAGGTGTCATTGACAGTATAGAGGGCTGTTGTAGGCTGCAGCGGGACATTGACAGGATGCAGAGATGGGCTGCGAGGTGGCAGATGGAGTTCAACATGGATAAATGCGAAGTGATGCATTTTGGAAGGTCGAATTTGAAAGCTGAGTACAGGATTAAGGATAGGATTCTTGGCAGTGTGGAACAGAGGGATCTTGGTGTGCAGGTACATAGATCCCTTAAAATGGCCACCCAAGTGGACAGGGTTGTTAAGAAAGCATATGGTGTTTTGGCTTTCATTAACAGGGGGATTGAATAAAGAGTCGTGAGATCTTGTTGCAGCTCTATAAAACTTTGGTTAGACTGCACTTGGAATACTGCGTCCAGTTTTGGTCACCCTATTATAGGAAAGATGTGGATGCTTTGGAGAGGGTTCAGAGGAGGTTTACCAGGATGCTGCCTGGAATGGACGGCTTATCTTATTAAGAGAAGTTGACTGAGCTTGGACTTTTTTCATTGGAGAAAAGGAGGAGGAGAGGAGACCTAATTGACGTATACAAGATAATGAGAGGCATTAGATATAGTCGATAGCCAGAGATTATTTCACAGGGCAGAAATGACTAACACGAGGGGTCATAGTTTTAAGCTGGTTGGAGGAAAGTATAGAGGGGATGTCAGAGGCGGGTTCATTTCACAGTGAGCTATGAGAGAATGGAATGTGTTGCCAGCAGCAGTTGTGGAAGCAAGGTCACTGGGTACATTTAAGAGACTACTGGACATGCATATGGTCACAGAAATTTAAGGCTGCATACATGAGGATCAGTAGTCGGCACAACATCGTCTGCTGAAGGGCCTGTTCTGTGCTGTACTATTCTATGTTCTATGTTCTAAATGGGAAAATTGGAGAAGAACAATACTGTATGGGAGAATTAGAGTAGGAGGGTCTGAATGGGGCAATTTGGCTAGGGCACTTTCTCAGTTCTCAGACAATCCCCCATCACGGACTTCTGACAAGTAACTCCCACAGGACTGAATCTCAGACAAGAAGACAATCCTTCACTTCTGACCTTCTTACAAAGACGCACTCTCTCAGCATTAATCCTCTGGCAGTGGTTCAGAACCTCAGTACTGACCCTCGAATTGTGTAGCACCCCTTCATTTCTGACCCTATTACGAATTGGAACTGACTGAACATTAAGCCACTCACTCAGTGCCTCAGTGTAACCAGGTCAGAGTTGAGGACTGCTACAGCTTTCGGGAGTGAGAACAGAGGCAGGACTGAAGCACTATCATAGACCTAGCACTAAATGAGTACTTCCTTTTCAGAGACTCAAACCTAAGGAAGTGTCTAATTTGCAGAGTTTCTGTCTGGAACGAGCACTGTAAGTATTTCCACTCGATCATAGGGTCTGTCCCGGGGAGTACTGGAATGCCACTCCTGAGGCATTCACTCTTTGTAGACGGTCAGAAGTAACTGAGTGCTCCATTATCAGCGGATAAGTTTGAAGTAGTATCTCTATCAGAGGGTCAATATATCGTGATGTTCTCAGAGTCATAAGGTCAGAATGGAGGTATTTCATTAGTAACAAAGCGTAAATCCTCAGCCAGTACCTCTTTATAGAATTCCTGCACTGTGAAACAGGCCATTAAGCCCAACCAAGTCCACAAGGATCCTTTGAAGAATAAACCACCTAGTTCTTTAGGCGAGCACATTTCGCTATGTTAAACCCTCACTATTACTGTTGAAAAATGTGGTGCTTGCAAAACACAGCAGGCCAGGCAGCATCCGAGGAGAAGGAGAATCGACATTTCGGGCATACGTCCTTCTTCGGAATGAGGCTGGTGTGCCACGCGGGCTGTGATAAAATGTCTGGGGGAGCGATTTTGGGGGAGGGGCGCTGGGAATACGATAGGTGGAAGAAGGTGAGTGTGAGGGTGATAGGCCAGAGAGGGGTTGGAGACGGAGAGGTCGGGAAGAAGTTTGCAGGTCAAGAGGGCGGTGCTGGATCCGGGGGTTGGGATTGAGATGAGGTGGGGGAGGGGAAATGAGGAAGCTGGAGAAATTTACATTCATCCCGCGGGATTGGAGAGTTCCTAGGCGGAAGATGAGGCGCTCTTCCTCCAGGCATCGTGTGGTCAGGGTCTGGCGATGGAGGAGGTCAAGGACCTGCATGTCCTTGGTGGAGTGGGAGAGGGAGTTAAAGTGTTCAACCATGGGGCGGTTGGGTCGGTTGGTGCGGGTGTCCCAGAGTTGTTCCCTGAAACGTTCCGAAAGTAGGTGGCCTGTCTCTTCAATGTCGAGGAGACCACATCGGATGCAACAGATACAGTAAATGATGTGCGTGGAGATACAGGTGAATTTGAGACGGATATGTAAAGATCCATTGGGGTCTTGGAGGGAGGTGAGGTGGAGGTGTGGGCGCAAGTTTTGCACTTCTTGCGGTTGCAGGGGTAGGTGCCGGGACTGGAGGTGGGGTTGGTGGGGTGTGTGGACCTGAAGAAGGATTCGCGGAGGGAGTGGTCTCTCCAGAACGCTGATAAGGGTGGGGATCGAAATATATCCCTGGTGGTGGGGTCTGTTTGGAGTTGGCAGAAATGATGGTGTATGATACGATGTATCCGGAGCTTGGTGGAGTGTAATGTGAGGACCAGTGGAGTTCTGTCCTGGTGGCGATTGGAGGTGCGGGGTTCAAGGGCGGAGATGCGGGAAGTGGAGGAGATGCGGTGGAGAGCATCGTTGACCACGTCAGAGGGGAAATTGCGGTCTTTGAAGAAGGAGGCCATTTGAGTTGTTCGGTAGTGTAATTCCCTCACTATTACACCTAATTACCACATCCCACAAATAATGTTTAATTTAGCATGGACAATTCATTTAACTTGTATATCTTTCGATTGTAGGAGGAAACCGGAGCTCACAGAGGAAACCTGTGCAGACACGGGAGAATGTGCAGAACTCCAAAGCCATCGCCTGAGCCTGGAATCGAACCAGGGCCTCTGGTGCTGTGAGGCAGCAATGCTAACCACTGAGGGTCAGTGTCGAATAATTGCAGCACTGTCAGAGGATCTTGTCTGAGGGAATGCCTTATTGTCAACATGGCGATGATGTGGGGCAAGAGACTTTTTGTCAGATGATCAACACTGATGAAATGCCTTTAGGTAATGGGATCAAATTAAGTATTTGACTCATGATTAGAGGTCAGCACTAAGGTATTTCAGTTCTGTCAAGGTCAGTACTGAGGGAGGGCCTTTTCATCAGATGATTAAGTTGATCTATTGCCTCGTTTGAACTGGGGAAGAATTGAGATATTTCTAGGATCAGTACTGAGGTCATGCAGCACTTTCAGATTGCCAGTAGTGAGTGAATGTCTTTTGGTCAAACGCTCGACTTGTGGCAGCGTTCTTTGGCAGAAGCTGAACACCCATGGTGTTGACCCACAGACAGGGCGACAATCCCTTAAAATTGGTCATTCAACAGTGCAGAGCTCCCTCAGTGATGACACTGTGAAAATGCAACAGTATGACCCTTCAGAACCATCTCACGGTTGTCCCTCTGACAGTGCAGCACTCTCTTAATGTTCCAACAGTGCAGCTCTCTCTCAGTACTGATGATCGAATAGGTTGGCAGTTCCTCAATCTTGCCCCTCCGACAGTAGAGCGTTCCATCCATCCCCGTAAATGCACCACCCCCTCAATCTTGACACTGTCAGAGAACAGACGTGTCAGTGCTGAGTAGCAGCATTGCATTTCGATTCGCGGGTCCGTACTGGATTCATGGCCTCATTGTCAGACGGTGAACATTGAGATATTGAAGCAATGTCAGAGCACCAATACTCAGGCACTGCAGCACTTTATATAGAGTTAAAGCATTGGTACTGCATAACTGGCAGAGCTTCAATACTGAGGCATTTCCTCATTTTATGGCTGACAGCATTGACCGAGTGCCAAACCAATACAGGGTCATTACTGGAATGCTACATCACAGTCAGCAGGTCAATTGTCGAGCACTGCCACCGTTTCAGAGGGTCTAAAATGAGACAGTGCCTCTTTGTCAGAGATTTAACCTTGAGTCAGTGTCCCATTGTAAGGGGAACAGAACTAAGGGGGTGTAACATGTTTACATCATGCCTCCTGAGGTAGAGTCGGACTGTCAGTCCAGAATAAGAGACTCATTATCAGAGCATCAAGACTGTGGAACGCCTTTATGTCGGAGATGCATTTCTAAGAGTGTCCCTCTCAGCATTTATTAAGAATTTACACCTCCATCAGACGCTTCGCACTGAGGAGGAAAATTTCAAGACTAGCGTCGAATAATAATTTGTTGCTGAAACGGGTAGAACAATGGCAGATTATCACACAATGACTGACTCCCTCAAGACTGAACCTCGTCATGTGTGTTCCTTCCTCGTTTCTGACGCGTGTACTGGAGGAGAGCCTCATTTTTAGAAGATCACATTTGTGGAAGTCCCTCATTGTCAGGCAATCAGAATGTAGTGAAGACCACGTATTTCGACAGTTTGTCCTGGGATTTTGCACCACCGTCACATGGTCAATTCAGAGGAAATGCCGCAATGTTAGAGATCAGTCCTAAGGTGACGCCTTTTTGTCAGTCTCAGTGCTGAGGGATTGCATCACTGGTAGAGGGGGAATAGTAACAGGATGCTCATCTTAATACGGTCAGTTGTGACCGAGTGCCAAATTGTTAAATGGCAGTCCTGAGGCAGCCTATCTTTGTCTGTTCTGAATATAATTGTAAAACTGGGTCTGACTGAACCGGTGCCTCATTATGTTGGATTAAGAACTGAGAGGGAGCATCACAATTATAGAGACAGTAAATATTATTGTTTTTCTATCAGACAGTATGTCCTGATGGAATGCCGAAATGTCAGAGATTTAGTACTGAGAGTGATCTCATAGACAGAGGGCTTCTCTGAGGCAGTGCCTCATTGTAATGGGGCCAGAATTAAGGCAGTGCTACTCAATTAGAGGGTCAGTACTGAGGTATCGCAGCGCAGTCAAAGGATCAGATTTTAGGCAACGTGTCATTGTCAGAAGCTCAGTTTGCACACGTGCTTCTGTATAGGGGTCAACAATAATGTAGCGATTCATAGTCAGACGGTCAGTTCTGAGGCAGCAGTCGTTGCTGGAATGTCAGTCCTGAGAATGAGTGTTACTGTTCTGAGGGAGAGTATCATTATGAGAGGATAAAATTAAGCCGATGCTTAACTTTAATCGGGTCAGAATTGAGTGAGCGACACACTTTAAAATGTTAAATACTGAGGCAGTGGTCCTCTCTTAAGCAGGCAGGACAGAACAAAGCCACATTGGCAGAGTGACAATAATGAGAGAAGGCTTATCAGTCAGGGGGTCAGTACTGATGGAATAACATTTTGTCAGTGGGTCATACCTGAAGCTGTATCACATTTTTGGAGTTTCAGTTCTGAAGGAGTGATAGTAAGATAAGATCTGGACAGAGCCATTGCCTTTTGCGTGGTGGAGTGTTTGGGCGGCTAGAATGGTGGGTGGGGACAGAAATAGGCCGGTACTCCAGTTCAGAGGGTCAGTACTGAGGTGTTGCAGCATTGCCGCATGCTCAGAACTGTAGGAGTGCATTACGTTTCGTGGGTCAATACTCAGGTAGTATTGTGCTATTCAAGCTCTATCAGAGAGTTAGTGATAAGTTTTTGCAGCACAGTCAGAAGGTCAGAACCCTGGAAGTGCACTATTATCAGTGGGTTATTGCTCAGACAGCACTGAGGTATTCCAGTTCTATTAGAGTGTTAGTATTGAGGCGTTGCAGAACAGCCAGATGGTAGAACTGTGGGAGTGAATTATTGTCAGTCAGTACTCCGGCAGTTCCTCATTAGAATGCGATCAGAATTGAGGGAGTGACACATTATCACAAGGTCAACAAACAGGTATAGCAGTCTGAGGGAGTCCTTCATTGACAGACAGGCAACACTGAGCCAGTGCGTCATTGTCCTGAGGTGGTTCAGCCCTCTTAGGGGACCCGTAGTGAGCAAGCAAACTTTCAGAAGTTCAGTCCTGAGGGAGAGATTGATTTCAGAGCTTCAGTATTGAAGCAGTAACTGTAGCCAAGTGCCGCAGGGACAATACTGGGGCAGTGCCTCATTCAAAGTGGCCAAAATCGAGGTAGTGGCACATATTCAGGGTCAGTTCTGAAAAAGAACAAAGAACAAAGGACAAAGGAAATTTGCAGTTCAGTTGCAGGCCCTTTGGCTTTCCAAGCCTGAGCCAATACAAATGTACTGTCAAAATCTGTCGGTCAATTCCTAAGTATCTGGATCCATCTGCTCCCCACCCACTCATGCATCTGTCCAGACGCATTTTAAATGAATCTACCGTGCCTGCCTCTGCCACCTCTGCTGGCAAAGCATTCCAAACGCCGACGATCCTATGTGTGAAGTGCTCGCCGCGTGTATCCTCCTTAAATTTTCTACCTCTCACCTTGAAAACGTGACCTCTGGTTACTGAATCCTTCACGCTGGGAAAAAGCTTATGTGTATCCACCCTGTCTATACCCTTTATGATTTTATAAACCTCAATCAGGATCCAACCCCCGTCAATCTCCTTTTTTGTAATGAAAATAAACGTATCCTACTCAACCTATCTTCATACATAACACCTTCTATACCAGGCAACATCCGCGTAAACCTTCTCTGAACCTTCTCCAGAGCGTCCACATCCTTCAGGAAATGTGTGCACCAGAACTGTGCACAATATTCTAAATGCGGCCGAATCAATGTCTTCAACAATTTTAACATGACTTACCAGCTTTTATACTCAATAACCTGTCCAATAAAGGCAAGCATAATATATGCCTTCTTGTCCACTCTATCCACGTTGTACTCTCGGATCTCTCTGTCGATCGACTTTTCCCAAGGCTCTTTCGTTCATTGTATAATTCGCTCTAGAATTAGTCTTGCCTAAATGCATCGCCTCATATTTGTCTGGATTGAAATCCATCTGCCACTTTTCCGCCCAAGTTTCAAGTCTACTTATATCCTCCTGCATTCTCTGACAGTCCATCATGCTTTCTGCTACTCCACCGATCATCGTGTCATCTGCAAATTTGCTGATCGTACAAACAATGCCCTCTTCTCGATCATTTATCCGTGATATGGACAACAGTGGCCCCAACACTGACCCCTGTGGATCACCACTGTTCACCTTTCTTCATTAAGAGAAACTCCCTTCAACTACTACTCAGTTTCCTTTCGCTCAACCAGTTCTTCATCCACCTTACTCGAACACGCTGCACACCATGTGAATTCACTTTCTCCATTAGTCCACCATAGGGAACCTTATCAAACGCCTTTCACAACTCTGTGTATATAACATCAACAGCCCTTCCTTCATCGATCAACATTGTCACTTCCTCAAATAAATCTATTCAGTTTGTCAGGTTCGATCTCCCCAGAATCAAAACCATGTTGTCTTGCACTGATAAATCGCTTCTTGTCTAAATGGAAATACATCCTATCCCTCAGTACCCTCGCCAGCAACATTCCCACCACCGATGTCAGGCTCACTGGTCTGGAATTACACAGTATACCCCTATTACTCTTCTTGTACAGCGGGACAACGTGATCTAACTACCACTTCTCCAGCTCTTCACCTGTATTTAAGTATGCCATAAAGATGTCTGTCAGGGCCCGAGCTATTTCATCTCTAGATTCTCTCAGCAACCTGGCACACATCGCATTCTGTCCTGGTTATTTGTCCAAGTTAATAACCTCAAGCCTCCCCATCACGTCTTCGTTACTTATGTCATCGTGATTCAGTCGAACCAAACTTCCATCTCTTATCTTAAGATTCATCATGTTCCTCTCCTCAGTGGACACTGATGCAAATTAATCAATCAGAATCTCACCCAATCTCTCAGGCTCGACACACAGTCTTCCTTCATTAACCTTTCGTGGACCAATTCTTTCTCTTTTTGCCCGCTTGCTTCTTATATTAGAATAACATGCTTTGGTATTATCCTTCATTCTGCTTCCAAAACTATTTCATGGCCGCTTTTAGCCCGCTTGATTCCTCGTTTAAGACTTGTGCTATTCTTCCGATATTCATCCAGGGCCCGTTCTGCTCTTGGCTGCCTAGACCTTCCCTTTTCCTCTTGGCTCGTCGTAAAATTCATCCTGTAATCCACTGTTCATGAATCTTGTCCATCCTATCCTTTGCTTCATGCCTATCCTGCACAATCTTTAATCTATATTTAAAAACCTCTGACATCTCAAATGTGGACTTCCCTTCAATTAGCTGCATCCAATGAACACTTCCGAGGGCTTGCCTAATTTTGATGTAATTGGCCTTGGCCAAGTTTAGTACTGTTCCCTGAGGACTACTCTCTCCTATATCTACGTGTATTCTAAAATACACCGAATTGTGGTCACTGTTCCCAAGGAAATCCCACGCCGCAACTTCTACAACCTGTCCTGGCTCATTCTCCAGTCCCAGGTCCAGTATGGCTTCTTCCCTCGTCGGCTATTGACATACTGCCTTAGAAAACTCTCCTGGACCCTTCTTACAATTTCTACACCATCCAGATTGTGGCGCTAAGTGTTTCCCAGTCAATGTTGGGAAAACAAAATCTCCCATCATCACTACACTATTGCCTCAACATCTTTCCATAACCTGTTTACGTATTTGCTCTTCGACCTCATGCTCACTGTGGGGAACCCTGTACTACAACCTCTTTTTGTAACAAGTGCCCTTGTTGATAGGGTCAGCACTGAGGGAGCACATTATAGTCAGCGGTTCAATACTAAAGGAGAGCCTCATGTTCGGGTGTTCAATACTGAGCGAGTGCCTGACGATTATGCAACGCAGATCTGAGGCAGTGCTCCTTATTGAAGGTCCAGTCCGGTTGGAATCCCAGATTGTCAGGGACTCAGTACTGACGGAGGGCCTCATTATGTCAACATGAGAGAGTGGCACACATTTGCGTAGTCAGTACTGAGAATGTGCATATAGGCAATGGGTCAGTTGAGAGGCAGTGCCTCATTTTCAGAGGTCAACCCATCAGTCTGACACTCTGGCAGTGCTTCTCAGTACTGACCCTGTCATCTTGTTGCACTCACACAATTAAGACTCTTTCACAATGGAGCACTGCCTCAGTATTGGTCATCTGACAATGATGAATTCCCTCAGTACTGATCGTCTGACAATGATGTTCTGACCATCTGGCATTCCTGACACTCTATGAATTTGCCCGACCCCCATAATTGGGATAATTTAAGTAGAGTATCAGTAAATGGGAGTCATAGTCCACAATGCCACGAAATTAGTGCATTGGAGAAGATTACCTCTAGATGGTCGATTAAGGTCAAGGCATCAGTAAACAGGAAAATAGCTGCAGGTTGACAGTAAATGTGAAATTTACGTTAGTGGTCCAATGATTAAAGAATTGTTGCAGAGAAGCATTAAATTGAAGAATTACTGCATCAGTAAATGGATGAATTCATGCAGCGCACAACACAATTTTGGAAATTCGGCACTGGACGAATGATTCCATGTAATTAGTGAAAGAAGAACGGTGTTTGGACATATTTAAATTAGAGAATTTGGAGGCGGGCATCAGATACTGTTCGCATTAGAGTAGGACATCTGTAAATTGTGGAACATTTTTTACAGAACTGGGCCATGCCACCACTAAATGCAGTGAAAAACTGAACTGCAAAATCAATGAACAGTAAATTGGAGAATTGTTGCAGAGAGATCCTCAAAGGAAGAATTGGAGCAGGACGTCTGGAAATACTGTAGGAAAAATTATGTATGATATCAGTCAATTAGAGAACTTTGTTCCATGTGGTGCAAGGGGCGAATAATTTACAGCAACAGAACAGAACGAAGTGGACAGGTGCGGAAAATTATTGCAGAGCATCAGTAAATGGAAGACTGTCACTGTGCCGCCCCGCAATTCTGATTGTTTGACAGTGCTGCAAAATCACATTACTGACCTTCTCAATACAAACACGGCCACAATTCTAACGCCTGAGGCGCTGCAACAGTATTGAACCTCTACCAATTGAGACATTCCTTCACAACTGAACCTCCTGCAATTAGTCGCTGCCTCAGAACCTACCCATTGACAGTAACGCACTCTCACATATCTGACCATCTGACTCCGAAGCACTAACCTCCGTGTTGAAGATCTGATGGTGCAGCAAGACCTCCTCTAATTCTGTAGCATTCTCTCAGTTCTGACCACTTTCCAATGGGCCAGTGCCTCAACATTGACACTCTCATAATTAGTATTGCCTCAGAACTGAATCTCTGACACTGTCGAAATCCCTCAATTCGACCCTATTTAAATGAGACTCATGGGTCAGTATTAACCGTCTACCACTGATCGTAAACTCGTACTTGACTCGCCCAATTCTGACCACGTTATATTGAGACAACAGTTCATATTGACCACGGTTAGTAACGCTATCCATCATTTCTTAACGTCTGACAATGAGACATCTATTCTAAACGTGTGGCAAACACTCAACTTTGACCCCTTAAAATAGGAAACTGCCTCAGAACGGACCTTCTAACAATGAGGCTCTGCCTCATTCCTACCCATCTGATAATGAGGACTTTACACAGAACTGATCCTCTGACAGTGCAGCATACCTTAGGTCAAACGTTTTATTGTGGAATTCCTTCAATTCTTGACACCCTTATAAGATGGCACTGTGTCAGAATTGTCCCTCCGATAATAAAACATTCCCAAATATCCCAATATGTGATAGAGCTTCAATACCTCAGCCCTCATCTTCTAATCATATTACTCTCGCACAGTTCTGATCGCAATGCATTGAGGTACTGCCTCTGATATCATCTGCTCATAAAGTGGAATGCTTCGGAATGAATGTATGACAAGAAGGCACATCATCGTTTTGAACCTCTGCTAATGAGGCCTTGCAAAACCCAATACTGACCATGAAATTTTGATGCACATTCTCAACTGTCCCTCACAGTGAGGCAATGCGTGAGGGCTGACCTTCTAAAAATGTGGTGGTCCCTTAGAAAACATTCTCTGGCAATGTGCCACTGCCACATTGCGGACAGTCTGACAATGACTCACGCAGTCCGGACTGACCCTCTGATAGAACTGCAGGTTTGTAATACAACGAAGCACTGCCTCCGTATTTATCAATTTCATTTTACACTGCACTATTTTTCCCTTTATCTGAGATATTGAAGCACGTTCAGAACTGTGGGAATGCATCATTGTCAAATGTTCAATACTGAGGTATTGCCTTGTTATGAGAGTTTAAGTACTGAGGGAGTCTGTCATTATTTCGAGGTATGTAATGTCGTACTGCAACGATAAATGAGAGAACTGGTCACTGTAAATAGGAGCATTTGGACAGGATAATACTGAATGGGAGAATTAGAGCAGAGCACACCCAAATGGGAGATCAGTAAATGGGAGAATTGTGTAGGGCAGCAGTTAGTGCAGATCTTTTTCACGTTATCGAAAAAAGTGGAAAATTTGTGTGGGATGTCAATAAGGGAGAGGATTGGAGCAGAGCATGTGGTTTGGGAGAACACGAGCAGGTAATCAGTAACTAAGAGAAATGTTGCAAAAGATGTAATCAAGTGGAGATTTTAATACACGATTTTTTTAAAAATGTGAGAAGTACACGATTACCTGGAAGATGTGCATCAGGGCGCAAATAATGGGGTAATTTTGCAGAGGGAGGATTTGTGCTGGATTGGTGAATGTGAGAATTGGTGGAAAGCAGGGGAGACCGAAGTAGCGTCATGGAGATGTACAGCACGAAACCACTCTTCATTTCAACTCGTCCATATCTAAACTTAAAAATTCTGGCAGCGTACCACTGAAAGGATTGTTAAATGGAAATAATTGTGCTCGAGCTTTCTGAATTTGAGAATTTGGAGCAGGACATCAGATAATGGGAGGATTGTTACAGTATAACAGTAAATGAGATAATTAGGATAAGGCAATAATGAATGGGAAATTTGGAGTGGAACACCTCTGAATGGAAGAATTGGGCTGTGGTGATCTCAGGTAATTCTTCAACAATTCCATAACACTCCCTCTGTGCCAAGTCACTGCCACAGGACTGAAACACTCACAGTAAGATGCTTCTTCATTTCTGACTATCTGGCAAAGAAACACTCCCTCGGTACTAACCTTCTGACAGAGTTTCCGTATCTTAGCAGTGATCCTCTAATTATGTTGCAATCCCGCATTTCCGAACTCTTACAAAGAGGCACTGGCTGAGAATTGACCCTCTCTTATAAATGCACAAATGCATTACCTCAGTGTAATGATGTCAAAATTGAAGGCTGATTCATGAAGAGAGAGGCAGTACTGAAGAGAGTAATTAGCAGAGCGAGTATTTAGGAAATTTGGCATTGGTGCTCTGAAATGTAGGTATTCACTCACTACTAATCTTCTGACTAGGTACTGCCTCTGTCCTCACCCTCTAATCATGTATTCTTACCTCATTCCAATGAGGCACTGAGGGAGTGCACGGGTAACAAAGCGTCAATAATCAGACATTGTTTCTTTAAACAGTGTCAGAAATGAGGGAGTACTTCACAATTAAACCAACAGTACTCAGGTATTGGAGCCCTGTCAGTGGTTTAACGCTGAGGGAGTGCTTCATTGTCAGAGGGATACAAGTGAAGAACTGTGTATTGTCTGGGTTCATTCCTGACTTGTCAGAGAATCAGTGCTAAGTGATTCTCTGAGAAATGAAAAGATCCCAAGCCCAATTTTCCTATAGCTCGAATTCTCCTTGCCCTGTCCCAGTTCTCCCATTTACTGCTACACTGCTCCAACTTTCCGAACTGAGCTGCCTCAAATTCTCATATTTTTCCCTTATAGAATTCTCCAAATTCGTGCCGCACTGCTAGAATTAGTAAATTTAGGCATGGATGAGAAACGGACAAAAACATCTTTTTTCCGTGGTCTACATCTTTATGACTTCATTTAGGGCTGAACCGCTCTGCACTAATTCTTTCATTTACCAATTCAGCAAAATTTGGATAAACATAAGAATGAAAGTAGAATATTGTAGGACAGATATGTTTCAGATTGGTTCCACAGATCGGAACAACTTCAGAGAACTGTAATGTTCTATGCTCTAATTTCTGGAACTGCACCAACTTTCCCATTGAGTGGTATCCTGCCCCATTTCACCCACTTAGAATTTAGTGATATCTCCATGAATTCTCCAATTATTGATATCCTCCATCACTTTTTCCATCTAGTTGTTCCCTGATACACTTTCCACGTAATAGTACCCTACTCATTTTTGTTCAAAGTTAAAAATCACACAACACCAGGTTATAGTCCAACAGGTTTAATTTGAAGCACACTAGCTTTCGCAGCGCCATTCCTTCATCAGGTGGTTGTGACAATCTGGTGTTGTGTGATGTCTTTGGAATATAGCCTGGTGATGTGTGACTTTTAACTTTGTACACATCAGCCCAACACCAGCATCACCAAATAATTTTTGTTCACTGAGTGATGCGCTCTACGGCATCTCCAGTTAGCAGATGCTTGCACCATTTCTCCTTATTATTGATATCCTGCCCCTATTCTGCAGTTAGAACGTGCTCTGCTCTAATATTGATTATATTGGCGGTCTCGCCAATATTCCATTGCAACCGCGCTGTGCAGGATTTCTCCCATTTACTAATGCCCACCAATTGTCCCATTTACTCATAACTGTATAACAATTCTTCTACGTACTGATGCTCTCGCCAAAATCCAAAATTTAGGGGTGCTGTCCTATAATTCTCCCATTTACTGGTGTCGTGTCCCAATTCTCTATCTTAGTTCCACTGTGCACTAATTCTTCCATTTGCTATTTCTCTGCAACAATTCTCCCATTTAGTAGTCCGCTGCTTGAATTCTCTAATTTTGGCGTATGCTGCATTAAACCTCCAAATTAACAATGCTACACAAATCCTCCCTTTAATGGTGATTTACACCATAGGTCCCAGTGAGTATTCGCCTACCCCATTTTACCCGTTGAGTTGCTCTCTCATGCACAACTTCCACACAATGGTAGCCTGTTCTCTTTTTTTTCATATAGTGGTGCCATGCATCAAATCGCCACTTTACTGCTACTTTGCAACATTTCCTACACTGTCATTCTCAGCTGTTGTTCTCAGAATTACAGATGCTCTGCTCCAATTTCGTATTTACTGATTGCCTGGAAAAAATTCCATCTGAAGTTTGTTATAGTCTAATTCTCTGATTTCGTGGTTCCATGTGCAGTTCTTCCATTTAGCAGTTCCTTTCGCTATTTTGCTATTTTCGCCAACTTGAGGACAGACAGGTCCCCCGGGCCTGACGGGATATATCCTAGGATTATGTGGGAAGCAAGAGACGAAATTGCAGTACCGTTGGCAATGATCTTCTCGTCTTCACTGGCAACGGGGGTGGTACCAGGGGACTGGAGAGTAGCGAATGTTGTGCCCCTGTTCAAGAAAGGGAATAGGGATAACCCCGGGAATTACAGGCCTGTTAGTCTTACTTCTGTGGTAGGCAAAGTAATGGAAAGAGTACTGAGGGATAGGATTTATGAGTATCTGGAAAGACACTGCTTGATTAGGGACAGCCAGCACGGATTTGTGAAGGGTAGGTCTTGCCTTACAAGTCTTATTGAATTCTTCGAGGAGGTGACCAAGCATGTGGATGAGGGTAGAGCAGTGGATGTAGTGTACATGGATTTTAGTAAGGCATTTGATAAGGTTCCTCATGGTAGGCTTATGCGGAAAGTCAGGAGGCATGGGATAGAGGGAAATCTGGCCAATTGGATAGAAAACTGGCTAACCGGTCGAAGGCAGAGAGTGGTGGTAGATGGTAAATATTCAGCCTGGAGCCCAGTTACAAGTGGAGTTCCGCAGGGATCAGTTCTGGGTCCTCTGCTGTTTGTAATTTTTATTAATGACTTAGATGAGGGAGTCGAAGGGTGGGTCAGTAAATTTGCAGATGATACGAAGATAGGTGGAGTTGTGGACAGTGAGGAGGGCTGTTGTCGGCTGCAGAGGGACTTAGATATGATGCAGAGCTGGGCTGAGGAGTGGCAGATGGAGTTCAACCCTGCCAAGTGTGAGGTTGTCCATTTTGGAAGAACAAATAAGAATGCGGAATACAGGATTAATGGTTGGCTTCTTAGTCAGGTGGAGGAACAGAGGGATCTTGGGGTCTATGTACATAGATCTTTGAAGGTTGCCACTTAGGTGGATAGAGTTTGTAAGAAGGCCTATGGAGTATTATCGTTCATTAGCAGAGGGATTGAATTCAAGAGTCGTGAAGTGATGTTGCAGCTGTACCGGACTTTGGTTAGGCCACAGTTGGAGTACTGTGTGCAGGTCTGGTCGCCTCACTTTAGGAAAGATGTGGAAGCTTTGGAGAGGGTGCAGAGAAGATTTACCAGGATGTTGCCTGGAATGGAGAGGAAGTCGTACGAGGATAGGTTGAGAGTTCTCGGCCTTTTCTCGTTGGAACGGCGAAGGATGAGGGGTGACTTGATAGAGGTTTATAAGATGATCAGAGGAATAGATAGAGTAGACAGTCAGAAACTTTTTCCCCGGGTACAACAGAGTGTTACAAGGGGACATAAATTTAAGGTGAAGGGTGGAAGGTATAGGGGAGATGTCAGGGGTGGGTTCTTTACCCAGAGAGTGGTGGGGGCATGGAATGCGCTGCCCGTGGGAGTGGTAGAGTTGGAATCATTGGCGACCTTTAAGCGGCATTTGGATAGGTACATGGATGGGTACTTAATCTAGGTTAGAAGTTCGGCACAACATCGTGTGCCGAAGGGCCTGTTCTGTGCTGTATTGTTCTATGTTATATGTTCTATGTCCTATTTCTCCCATTTAGTGCTCCGTTTCCCTGCACACATTTTCCCAATTACGTATTTTGTAGAAATCCTCTTTCATCAGCAACTGATCCATCTCCGTCAGTCCAAGATCTCCCATTGTGCAGCAGTTCTCTAATTTAGTGGCACCAGCCAATTATCCGATTTTTGATGTCCTGCAGTATGTATCCCATGTATTTGTTTCCCGATGCACTTTTTATTTCATTAATAGTCAGTTGGAACGTATCTGCAATTTACTCATGCTTGCAATATTTCTCATTTTTACTGAATCGCTTCTCCATTTCTCCTCATTAGTTGGGCTCTGCTGTTACATGGGAGAATTGATGTCCTCGCCATTTCGGGTGTCCCACTCTCATTCCCCTATTTACCGTCGCCAAATTTTCCTAAATAAGTTTCACTGTGCACAAAATCTTAAATTTAGTATTTCTCAACAACAATTCGCCCATTTAGTGCTCTGCTGTCAAAATTCTGGAATTCCCTGCACCAAATCATTAAATTACTGATCCTGCACAAATCATGGCTTCAGTGCTGAAGTGCGGCGAAAGTGAATAATACAGTTGGCGGAGAGTAGAGTCAAAAGTGTGGTGTTGGAAATGCACAGCAGATCAGGCAGCATCCAAGGAGCAGGAAATCCCTGATGAAGGGCTTTTGCGCAAAACATCGATTTCCCAGCTCCTCGGATGCTGTGTGGCCTGCTGTGCTTTTCCAGCAAAACACTCATGACATTAGTCTTGAACTGCACTTCCTCTCGCCTTTAGTGGTGCCATGTGTCGAGCATCCACCACAATTCCTTTGCAACAATTGACGTTTTTACTGATTTGCTGTCAGTCTTCTCCCATTTGTTCCAATTCTTGATATTTCTCGAATTTGTCCGATTTCTCTAGTTTACTGACGCTCTGCAACAATTGTCCAATTCATTTTTGCCAGCACAAATTCCCACATTAACTTATGTCCTGACCAATTTCTTCAGTCAGAGTTACCCATCACCAATTCTCTTGTCTACTGATGCCACAATCCAATTCTCCCATTTAGTATTATCCTGACACAATTCCTCCAGTCAATGTTGTCCTTTCATAATTCTCGATTAGTGCGAGTTTGCACCAATTCTCGCGTTTAGTGCCACACTGTCCCTGTTCTCCCATTTATTCTACATCGACCAAGACTCCCATTTCATGCCACATTACGCCAGTTCTCCATTAAGTGTCACATTGCACGAATTTCCCCATTTCGTGCTACATTGCCACAATTCTTCATTTATCTGATGTTTGCCATTGCTGGAAATCTTGAAACGCAATAAAGTGGATAAATACCCACCAATCGATCAAGTATATTGTAGAACTCTATGGGAAACTAAGGAAGTGATTGTTGGATCCCTTGCTGAGATATTTTTATTATTGATCGTCACTGGTGAGTGCCAGAAGACTGGAGGTTGGCAAACGTGGTGCCACTATTTCAGGAAAATGTTAAGGATAAACTGTGGAAGTTTAGAACGGTGAGCGTGATATTGGTGGGCAAGATGTTGGAGGAAATCCTGAGAAATAGGATTTGGATGTGTTTAGAAAATCCAGGACTGATTAGGAATTGACAGCACCTCTTTGTGCGTGTGATTTCACTAACTTGATTCAGTATTTTGAAGAAGTAAGGAAGTAGATTGATGAGCGCAGAGTGGTGGATGTGATCTATGTGGAAATCTGTAAGGCTTTCGAAAAGGTTCCTCATGTTAGTCTCATTACCAAACTTTTATCTCACGGAATGCAGCGAGAATAGCCAATTGAATACACAAGTTGCAGTGGGTGATGGCAGAGAGTTGCATTTCAGATTGTAGGCATGTGACAAGAGGAGTTCCATAAGGTGCTGGGTCCACTGCTTTTCGTCATGAATATAAATTGTTTAGATGTGAAGTAAGATAGTAATTAAGTTTGCAGATGACACCAATAATTGAAGTGCAGTGGACAGCGAAGAAGGTTACCTCAGAGTATAACAGGTTGTTAATTGGTCCGATCATTGAGAATAGGAGTTGGGCAGTAATGTTGAAGCCATTCAGCACATTGTTTCGCCACTTTTGGAATATTGTGTGCAATTATGTTCTCTTTACTAGTGGAAGGATATTGTGAAACTTGAATGGTTTCGGAAAAGATTTACAAGAATGTTGCCAGAGTTGAGGTTTTGAGCTCCAGGGAGGTGCTAATTAGGCTGGGCCTCTTTTCTCTGGTGAGTCAGAGGCTGTGGGGTGACCTTACATAAATTTGTAAAATCATGACGGGCATGGAGAGGATAAATAGAAAAGGTATTTCCAAATTCATGTACATCCTGTCCCTCAGAATTCTCTCCAGCAACTTGCCCACCACCGAAGCCAGGCTCACTGGTCTATACTCCTCTGGCTTGTAGTTACAACGCTTTTTAAACTGTGGCACCAGGATAGTCAACCTCCAGTCTTCCGACACCTCACCTGTGACTATCGATGATACAAATATCTCAACAAGAGGGTCAGCAATCACTTCACTAGCTTCCCACAGAGTTCTCGGCTACACCTGATCAGGTCCTGGGGATTTATCCACGTTCACTTGTTTCAAGACATCCAGCACTTCCTCCTCTGTAATATGGACATTTTGCAAGATGTCATCATCTATTTCCCTATCGCTTCTATCTTCCATATCCTTTTCCACGGTATATACTGATGCAAAATACTCATTTAGTATCTCCCCCATTTTCTGCGGCTCCACACAAAGACCGCCTTTTCAATCTTTGAGGAGGCCTATTCTCTCCCTAGCTACCCTTGTGTCCTTAATTTATTTGTTAAAACTCTTTGGATTATCCTTAATTCTATTTGCCAAAGCTATCTCCTGTCCCCTTATTGCCCCCTGGTTTCCCTCTTAAGTATACTCCTACTTCCTGTATAGACTTCTAACGATTCACTCGATCTATCCTGTCTATACCTTACATATGCTTCCTTCCTTTTGATAATCAAACCCTCAATTTATTTTGTCATCCAGCATCTCCTATACCTGCCATCCTTTTCTTTCACCCTAACAGGAATATACTTTCTCTGCATTCTCGGTATCTCATTTCTGAAGCCTTCCCATTTTCCAGACGAATCTTTACCTGTTAACCTCTGCCCCCAATCAGCTTTCGAAAGTTCTTGCCTAATACCGTCAAAAATTGTCTTTCTCCAATTTCGAACTTCAACGTTTAGATCTGGTCTATCCTTTTCCATTATTATTTTAAATCTAAGTGATTTATGGTCTCTGGCTCCCCCACTGACAGCTCAGTCACCTTCCCTGCCTTATTCCCAAGAGTAAATCAAGTTTTGCACTTTCTGTAGTAGGTACATCCACATAGTGAGTCAGAAAATTGTCTTGTACACACTTAACAAATTCCTCTCCATCGAAACCCTTAACATTATGGTAGTCCCAGTCTATGTTTACTTATCGATAAAGGAACCCATGAGAGAGCGCTATTTTCAGGCAGTGTTCCTACATGTTGGTAGCTTGGCAGTTTTTATCGCAATGTTTCAATTTTCCCGTGTCTTATAACCCCAAAGCATCAGATTGTGTCATTGGCTTTTAAGATTGTCAATACACTGAATTCAAATTGGATTGATGTTTGGTGTTTTCGAAGAATAACTTAAACATATTGTCCTCATTCTAATCGTTTTTTGTCGTTTCCAGGGAAGCAGCTGCCATAGCTACCTCGGCAGCTGGAGCACATGTTACATTGTATCTTTCTTAATAACATTTGATGCTGTCAGTTAGTTTGTGCAAACGTTTAACTTGATTAAAGGTAGTGTACATCCAGATTTTGATGACAGCAGTACCAGTTGATAGCCTTGATATTGTGGAGAAAGAATCATAGATCCAGTTCCTGCAACAGACAATATGAGTAGTCACAAGTAGATGCTACCCTCATCAAGCAAATCTCAACGGTTACCATAGGAATCATCTCAACAGGCACCAAAAGTTAAAAGACTTTTTTAAGAAAAAAAATGCACACGGAAAATCCGATCTGCTTATCAATCACAGCGCTAGAATATCGAAGAAGCATTGCACCGATGCAGGTTCGACTTACGTCAGTTGGTTAGTCAGTGTTGCAAAGCTGCCAACGTGGAACCTTACTGGTTATCACCGCTGTCTTAGTGTCAGAGACCTTTGTTAAAGTCCAAACCAAGGAACCATCTGCACATGTTTATTTTTTACGTTCTCTCTATATGTGTTTGGGCTGCCCCTGCCAATCCAAACGTGTGTGGATTTTCCATGCTAAATTGTATAATCGGAAAGTCAATTATGTGCATAAGCTGTGGAAAATGTTGGATTATAAAGGGGCGGGTCTGTGTTGAGTCCTACTCAGTGGGTCGTGTGGAATTGATAAGGCAAATACTCTGCTTCCACACTGTAAGATTCTGTTCACCACCAATTGGTGCTTGAGGTGCCTGACCGGATGACCAATTCTGCTGTCATCGAACTTCTGAAGTTTAACATTACCTAAGATGCTACGATGTAACTGTGATGGTGAGAAAGCAACATATTTAAGTGGACCCCTTTGCTGTTTTTCTGACGTGCCCATGTGAATGGTTATTATCGGAGGATGTTTCACGATATTGATGGATGCAATGAGGATGTCGATAATTTACCCACACATTGAAGCAATCTTTATAAATGACACTACCAGATTAATTGATTTAATCAAATATCCCCAATGGATAACGCCTTTGGGCATGACCGGAAGAAATATCTTCACAAAGACGTATGATCTGTCATTTTGTTACATATGAAAATTATTCACTACCTTTTTTCTGTTAATAATCATTCTTTTCGCCACTTTGCCCTTATTGAACAGACTGCATCCTGAAAGTTAAGCTGAGGCATAAACAATGTCCCTGGATAAGATAATCGTCAGCATTATGATTTCGGACGTTATTGTCATTGGATTGATCATATCACTCAACTGCCATAAACCCATTGATAAAGGAATTTTCAAGTTTATGTTTCAATGCCCAGGTACTGATTAAGAAACATTTCTGCTGAATTTCAGTACCAATTCAACAATTTATTGCAGATTGGACATGAATTGTTCAGAAGGTGATTTGATAATCCACCATTAAAATTGCACACTATAATATTTAAGACAGCAAAACTGATTACGTCTTTCTCCAGAACAATTATTCCGTGCTAAAGTGTTGAAATGGTGACTGAGTGCCCAAATAAAAACATGAATTCGGATTATATCTCGCGTTAGGATTGTTTCGAATACTTGAATTGGAGCTTCGATACTCAATGGCGTGGTTTAAGGACAGTTAAAGAAATGGATAAATACAAAAATAATACTTGGAGCTCAAATATTACTTGCACACTGGAAAATAGAAAACCGTAAGTCAGGTTTGGCTTATTTCCGCATGGCTAATGGCCAATAGCGGTGATTGGCAACGGTATGGATAATAGCAGAGAGTAAAATGGGAAAATAAAAGGAAAGGAAAGGATTATTGTAAAACATGGCTGGCAGTAGAAAATACGCTTGCAGGAACAATAGACTATATGGATAACAACAAAAGTAAACTTTCTAAGAAAATAGTAAATGTAGATTCGATAATTAAACTATTGAGGAATAGAACGGAAATAATTACGAGTGGCACAGTGCATCAGCATTGCACAATACGGTCAAGTGTGTCCAGAAATCCAGTAAGTGCCGGACTGATGGTGAAAAAAGTTAACATAGAAGGAAAACAGGCTCTGTTGGAAACGTGAAAACAGCAACCTGGAATTGACAAGAAAGTAAATGATATGGAGTTTAATTAATGGCAGCGTTGCATTTAATCTGTATGACACAAACATGTTAAAATGCATTCTTTTGAGCTGTAAATTTCAGAATTTCTCCGAGCTGGACTTCGAGAGCTCTCTGTGGTACAAGCTTGAATAAATTTACCTTGTTGCAATCTCCACAGTCCTAAAGACACGATCTTTGCAAAATCCCATGTTAGTGGGTCATGACGTTTCAGATTGTGCTCGAGCATTATTCTGCTTCTGTTGATGGAATGCAAGAGCTGAGCACTTACTCTGTTGACTCTACATGTAAAGCGCTAAATGCGGTAAAATGAGCGCAGAAAAGCATGACAGAACATTACAGAAAAAATAAACAATTGTGCAGGATTGTGTTGATCAAAAGGAACGTTTCAGAGACACCTTGGCATATCATGAAGGAAGGAAAAAGTAGAGCAGCTGATTAGGTTATCTCATACTTGTGGAGAAAGTGAGGTCTGCAGATGCTGGACATCAGAGCTGAAAATGTGTTGCTGGAACAGCGCAGCAGGTCAGGCAGCATCCAGGGATCAGGAGAATCGATGTTTCGGGCATAAGCCCTTCTTCAGGAATGAGGAAAGTGTGTCCAGCAGGCTAAGATAAAAGGTAGGGAAGAGGGACTTGGGGGAGGGGCGTTGGAAATGCGATAGGTGGAAAGAGGTCAAGGTGAGGGTGATAGGTCAGCGTGGGGTGGGGCGGAGAGGTCAGGAAGAAGATTGCAGGTTAAGAAGTCGGTGCTGAGTTTGAGGGATTTGAATGAGACAAGGTGGGGGAGGGGTAATGAGGAAACTGGTGAAATCCGAGTTCATTCCTTGTTGTTGGAGGGTTCCTAGGCGGAAGATGAGGCTCTCTTCCTCCAAACGTCGTGTTGTTGTGGTCTGGCGATGGAGGAGTCCAAAGACCTGCATATCCTTGGTGGAGTGGGAGGGGGAGTTGAAGTGTTGAACCACAGGGTGGTTGGGTTGGTTGGTCGGGGTGTCCCAGAGGTGTTCCCTGAAACGCTCCGCAAATAGGTGGTCTGTCTCCCCAATATAGAGGAGGCCACATCTGGTGCAGCGGATGCAATAGATGATGTGCGTGGAGGTGCAGGTGAATGTGTGGTGGATATGGAAGTTTCCTTTGGGGCTTTGGAGGAAAGTGAGGGAGGAGGTGTGGGCGCAAGTCTTGCACCTCCTGCAGTTGCAGGGGAAGGTGCCGGGAGTGGAGGTTGGGTTGGTGGGGGGTGCGGATCTGACGAGGGAGTCACGGAGGGAGTGGTCTTTACGGAACGCTGATAGGGGAGGGGAGGGAAATATATCCTTTGTGGTGGGGTCCGTTTGGAGTTGGCGGAAATGACGGTGGATGATACGCTGTACATGGAGTTTGGTGGGGTGGTAGATGAGGACCAGTGGGGTTCTGTCCTGGTGGCGGTTGAGGGGGCGGGGGTCAAGGGCGGAGGAGCAGGAAGTGGAAGAGATGCGGTGGAGGGCATCGTCGACCACGTCGGGGGGGGAAATTGCGGTCCTTGAAGAAGGAGGCCATCTGGGTTGTACAATTTTGGAGCTGGTCCTCCTGGGAGCAGATGCGGCGGAGACGAAGGATACCCCCAACCTTTTCCTCCGGTTCATCGATGACTGCATCGGCGCCACCTCGTGCTCCCACGAGGAGGTTGAACAGTTCATCCACTTCACCAACACCTTCCACCCCGACTTCAAATTCACCTGGACAGTCTCAGATTCCTCCCTCCCCTTCCTAGACTTTTCTTTTTCTATTTCGGGCGACCGAATCAACACGGATATCTACTATAAACCGACCGACTCCCACAGCTACCTGGACTACACCTCTTCCCACCCTGCCCCCTGTAAAAACGCCATCCCATTCTCCCAATTCCTTCGTCTCCGCCGCATCTGCTCCCAGGAGGACGAGTTCCAAAAACGTACAACCCAGATGGCCTCCTTCTTCAAGGACCGCAATTTCCTCCCCCACCCCGACATGGTCGACGATGCCCTCCACCGCATCTCTTCCACTTCCCGCTCCTCCGCCCTTGAGCCACGCCCCCCCAACCGCCACCAGGACAGAACCCCACTGGTTCTCACCTACCACCCCACCAACCGCCCTGTACAGCGTATCATCAGCTGTCATTTCCGCCACCTCCAAACGGACCCCACCACCAAGGATATATTTCCCTCCCCTCCCCTATCAGCATTCCGTAAAGACCACTCCCTCCGTGACTCCCTCGTCAGATCCGCACCCCCCACCAACCCAACCTCCACTCCCGGCACCTTCTCCTGCATCGGCAGAAGGTGAAAGACTTGCGCCTACACCTCCCCCTCACTTCCCTCCAAGGCCCCAAAGGAAACATCCATATCCGCCACACATTCACCTGCACCTCCACACACACCATCCATTGGATCCGCTGCACCCGATGTGGCCTCCTCTATATTGGGGAGACAGGCCACCTACTCGCGGAGCGTTTCAGAGAACACGTCTGGGACACCCGGACCAACCAACCCAACCACCCTGTGGCTCAACACTTCAACTCCCCCTCCCACTCCACCAAGGATATGCAGGTCTTTGGACTCCTCCATCGCCAGACCACAACAACACTACGGTTGGATGAAGAGCGCCTCAGCTTCCGCCTAGGAACCCTCCAACCACAAGGGATGAACTCGGATTTCACCAGTTCTCTCATTACCCCTCCCCCACCTTGTCTCAGTCAAATCCCTCATACTCAGCACCGCCTTCCTCACCTGCAATCTTCTTCCTGACCACTCCGTCCCCACCCCACTCTGACCTATCACCCTCACCTTGACCTCTTTCCAGCTATCGCATTTCCAACGCCCCTCCCCCAAGTCCCTCCTCCCTACCTTTTATCTTAGCCTATCTCATACTTGTGGCAATGAATCTGCATGATCTCCTCATACTTGTGGGCGTTTATGGTGGATGACATTTTTGGAAATGGAGAGTTCTGTAAAAATAGAATCGGCCTAAGAGGATTCACAATGACTTGATTCAACAAGTGTAAAACACAAATTTGATTTAATTTTAATTTTACCAAATAGGTAATTGCACTAATGCTGTTTATGCACGTCAGAAGAAACACATCTCAGATGGTATGCTTGGAGATCGATGTTTACAGCATCCAAAACCTAACCTTCACAACCACTCAGTGGATTCCGTTGTTGTTTAATCCATCCACATGAATCACAACTTCCCTTTTCACACAACTTACTGGCACATGATCACTCTGCATTATTGAGTGCCTGCGTTTACAATGACTTGGGATCATTTCGAAAATTTAGTCCTATAGATGCAAATTTGAATTAAAAATTTAATCCGTAATGTCAACGATTTTACTGCAGCAGCGTATAATAACGTATCTCTAAAGGAAGCAATGTTTCTGACTGATTCCTTGGTGCAACGGGCAAATCCTTCAACTGTATTTCTTCATGAATAGATGACCGAGTATATATCTTTCTACACTCTGACAAGATGAACAGATTCTCTCCAGTGTCAAGTTGCTGGCACCTATACAGGTTGGATGACCAAGTGAATACAGACCCAGAGCAGGAGATAGCTGGCTTGCTCCCCTGGCTTGTTGAGAATGTTTGAGTGTTGGCGTTGTGCCATGAGGTTGCACATCATGTTGAAGTATGACCCCGCTGCTGCTCAGGGAAAGAATGAAGTGAAATTGTGTCTTGTAGACACTATGCAAACAGTTCAATGACATATAGTGAGCACTGAAAGGGCATGACCGGAAATAGAAGCAAATCTAAACAATGGTGCAGTACCACAACTACGGTAAAAGGAATTTCAGAGACAACAGGACAAAACGGGAGGAAAGGAAGCGTCAGAGATAGCTGGCCAGATTGTTTCATTCTTCATTGCAAAGCCCCTCTATGAGTCCCTCACATTTGTTGGAGGTCAGGATGGAGGATATAGGTACATACAGAGACGTTGAAAAATCTGCATTGCAGAGATTTGATGGAAACTGTATGAATCATCTATTTCAGATAAAATTGAATTTTTAAAACTGGAAAAGATAACCAGATGAAAGACATTTAATGACATTACCAGGAACAGGTCTCAGTAAGTTTATTGTGGAAAAAGATGTCAACTGCATCAAACTTCTATGCTTACAAACAGAAAGTTACCGAATTATTGTTCATTCAATGTTGAAGAAACAGATAATCCTTGTTAATACACTGTGCAGGGAGACAGTTTCTATCAGGTGAGAACTTGAACATGTGCAACGATTTTCCAAAACCGAGTCTCCAGAGACACAATTACATTTAATTTCTAGAATAAGAACACTTTCGATATAGCATGATTTAAGAACATCTTTGCAATCATCCAAAGATCAATGTGCATTGATTGGGTTGAGCAAGAGAAAACATAAACATGTAGCTGTGGTTATTTGTAAACTTTCTGGTGTCTCAGTGGCTGGAGTGACTGAGTAAACTTCTTTCCTCACATGGAGTAAGCGAATGGTATTTTTCTGATGTGAATTTGCTGTTGCGTTTGAAGTTTCAATGTCTGAGAGAGCTCCATGCCCACAATCAGGAGAAGTCAAGGGCCTATCCCCAGTATGACTGCGATGGTGAGTTTCTTGCTTGGATGGGTGAAGAAGTAACTTTCCTGGATTCCCACATTTCAATGGTTTCACAAAAGTGTGAGTATTTGGACATTTCAGATGAATTATTCCAAAATCTGCCAGGTGCAAATCAAGGGCTTCCCTCCCTTGTGCGCGATCCTTTCGCCTTCAATGTACAAAACCCTGAGTCAGCATGATTGTGATAAAGAGTGACTGTAAGATGCAGATGTGGTTTCATTTTGAATTGTCTAACTATAATTCGTCCTTTCAAATCATAAAATGAGCATAGCAGTGAGGGAAAAAAACATGAACGTTCACGCTTTATAAAATATAAAAAACCAGTTGATCATTTGTAAACTGATACTTGGGAGAAAAAAGGCAACGTCATGACACCATACATTTCATTAAATCTCTGCAATGCAAACAGAGGCCAGTTGGGCCGTCGAATATTCACTGACCCTCTGATGATTATCCCACACAACCCAGCACCCTCACCACACTCTGCCCATAACTCGACAGTTAGCACGGTCGACCTGCCTACTCTGACCATCTTTGGACTGTGTGATGACACCAGGGAAACCCACACAGATATGGAGAAAAAGAAACTCCACACAGTCAAGCATGAACCCAACACTAGAATTAAATACAGTTTCGTGGTACTGCATGTAGCTGTGAAGACCACTGTGCGACATTCCTCACCATGTTAACTCAAAATGGATTAAAAGGCTCAGAAATAAATGTTATAAAAACATTAAAATTGTAAATGTAAAAGTCTCCTTAAACCTCTCTGACTTCCTCCTGTCTTCATGATCAATTAACTGGCATGTTTAACAATACTGTTTCGCATTGGTTTTATGTTCCACAAGAATAAATTTTCATATGCCTGAAAGTACAAGTTGGGTTTCAACTATATCCAGAATGCGCCTTAAATGCCCACTAGTGTTTGCAAACATGCATACATAAAAGTTCGTTTATAATTTCAGCCTAACAATTGTCAGAAAGTCAACATCATGTGATCACCTTCAGCACTTGCATGGCAGTGGTTCACGTGGCTCATTCTCGAAGGCTCGACAGACATCTCAGAAGCGAGGTCTTCTTCTCCAACTTTGCCTATATATGAGATTAAGGCTTTATTCAGAATGAAACCGTCAGTGCAATAGGATGAAACAATTCGATAGAAATAAATGTTATAAAAACAGCCTAATCAACACTGACTAGGCAGTGACCATTAGAAATTCCCATGTACCTCATAATTTCATTCACTCGACAATCACGTATTAAAAATCACTGGATCCCTCTGCATTCAAAGTACTCCGGGTTTAAACACAGCAGCTTCTCCGTCATTTTCACTCCAGAGAAAACTGCTGCCCAAAGAAACAACCTAACAAGCAGCCGTCACCACCATCAGAATCTAAGAAGCACTCAGCCATGTTCTGGGGATGACAGATGCAGGAAGGATATGGAGAAGTGATATCATCAGACAATTACAACGATTACATACAGACACAGATTGCTCGGGGGCACAGTTCTATCAAGCAGACAGCAACATGGAACCATTGAAACAACCACAAGCAGGAGGAGCCGGACTTGATATTACTCCCACAACTGTCATCCAGAGCTTCTGAGTTTATCGAGTTCACTGAGGTATCGACAAACTCACAGCTTGGTCAACCTTGATCCATACCAACCAAGTTGCGACATCTTCCAATACGTGTCTATGTGGAACCAGCTGGTGGGAGGTGAGTAATTTTCTGCCTTGTGTCATGTCTCAAATAGTTACTCCATTGCCTCACCTATTTTCCTGTAAACACAGAATGTGAGTGGCTGTTGGGTCTTCCTTTGCATCACTAATCTGGGTAGGTAGAGTGCAGATAGCGAATTTTCTAGCAGTAGACAGTCTCTGCCTTTAGCCAGGTGGTCCCTTCCTAGTAATTCTGACATCCTGCCGTTGTCCCTGGATGTCTATTTATCGCAGTAGTTCTTTTAATCTTTCCTACTTATCGCAGAAACATTAATAAGCCACTTAGCACGTTCTACAATTCCACCGGATCATGGACAATAATCAAACTAAATTCAATATTCCTCTTCTCTCTCCATATCCTTTGATCAGTTCAGCCGTAAGAACGACATATCTAAATCTTCCTGAGAAACAATATTTTTTTTTTAGTCAACGTTTTGCTGTGATAGAGAAGTTCAAAGCTCCCAGTGTCATGGTCAAAACAATATCTTCTTTTTCACCTTTCTTCTATCACGCCGTTTGATCATAGCTTAAAATGCTCTTGACCATGAAGAAATAGTGTTCGTGTGAATAGTTTGAGAAGGTGGAAACTGTATTTAATCCGGTGCACATCCGAACATCAAAGAAACCCACGGAGGTGAAATCCACAGAGACGTCCCGAGAGAGATAGAGGGGGAGAGAGAGAGAGGACACAGGGGAGTCAAATTCCCAGAAGTTGTTGCTGGAACCAAACAACTGGTGTGTATTTTCTCAAAAGCATCGTACTGATTGGAGACAAAATAACAGATATCAGAAAATGTTGAAAGATGATGGGAAATTTCTTATTTGTTTTTGAGCAGTAATTCATCAGAAACTGCTTTAAAAAAATACAATTATTAAGATCGGCAGAATGCACAGCTATCCACGGAAAACCCTAAGGGTTGACTTAACAACTCGGCTATGACATTGGCAGCGAGATAATCTCATCTCACTTCGAAACATTTTTCATCTGCTGGTATTTTGTAAGTTTCTCGCTGTTTGTTCTGCTTTGCCTAGAGGATTGCTGACATCCCGTCCACATTTCAGCCAAACACGTTTGTTTACTCTACTTCTCCATTAGCATTTTCTTTGATTTGGTAAAGTGAGCCATTTCTTTGTAAACATCTTCTGCTCATTCACCGATAATTCTCTTTGTTTACTTGCAACCCTCGCCTTGATCGCAACCTGAACCATTCAGCTTGTTTCTCTCCCCACGGACATGGATAAATTCAGAGTACACAGGAGAAAGAAAAAAGCGCTTCGGCCAATCGAGTGTGAACCGGTTAAAAAAAACACAACCAAGCTGCTTTAAAAACGTTTCCAGCATTTGGCACATTGCCTTGAATACCTTGGTATCACATGTAAATACCGAAACGCTTCTCAAATGTTGCATTGATTTCTGCATCTACACAAATACAAAAGGTGCGCCCCAGATTCCCATCGCTCACCAGAAAAAAAAACATGAATGTATTCCAAATCTTCTACCCTTTACTTCAACCAGGCCCCTGGACATTCATGCATGAGGAAAAAAATCATTCTGTGTCCCCTGTCTATGTCTGTCATCACTTATGCGTCTCATTCATGTCCCCACAGTATGATTTGTGCCAAAGAAAGTAAGCCCAATTTATGAGGGCGGTGTACTTCCTTGATGATGGAGAGAAACCAGCCTCTCCTCCGCTCGAAATTCTGTGGAGAACGATCGAATATTATCACTAAAATCTTAACCGTTTTCTGTGCATTCAAACCAGCGCGGTTTCTGGCAGAGAACCCACAGCCTGCAGTCTCGAATTGGGATTGGGAGAAAGTGGAAGGTGAGATGGAGCGATATACTATAAGTCCCACAGCTTCAAGTAATCCATTTCCATGTTCTAGATCAGTGCAGGGTGTTCAGAAACACAAACCTACCCAACTTCAGTGAAACATGCATTGGAAAACAACCATTGTAAATAGCTCTTCCTGTTATGATATTTTCCTGGACCTGTCACTCACAACTCATTTTCCTCCTAGTTCACACAGCAACTTTCCAGCTTGTAGCTTCCTGGCCCGTAATTCACTGCTAACTAGGTGTGCGACAGTCCAAAACGAGGAACTCAGAGAACGTTATCTGTTGTATCGATAATGTAATCCAAACATGTTTCTTTATGCCATTATCTTTTCCCAGAGTTTCTCACATTCAGCCGTTATCTCTATCTTCCAGTTTAATAAAACAATTTTATCTTCATTCCACTGGCGATCGTGTGTGTGTGTGTGTGTGTGTGTGTGTGTGTGTGTGTGTGTGTGTGTGTGTGTGTGTGTGTGTGTGTGTGTGTGTGTGTGTGTGTGTGTGTGTGTGTGTGTGTGTGTGTGTGTGTGTGTGTGTGTGTGTGTGTGTGTGTGTGTGTCACATTTCGAAGACTGAAAACCTCGGCAGTGCGTTTTATTCTACAGGACAAATACGCGATCTAAACATTATCAAATAATTCAATTGCCATTTCGGTGTATGTTTTAATGTTTCCAAGCAAACTGTTAATTTTTTTCGAGCCCTTTCTTATTTGGGTGTTGAGAAACAATACTGTACCCAAACAGAAGAGATCAGAGGATAATTCTCCAACTTACCAACAGATGGTGAGTAGCCACTTTAAAGTGATTATAAATAGCTTCTTATGAACTTATGCGGAGAAAATTAAACGGTAACAACGAATTAAGCAAATACTCCGATGCAGTTGATATTTGCTGCGCTTATGTTTCCTGTTAACATATCCAAGAACTATAGTCCTGGATATAATCCTACTTCTAATATATGAGATAATCGTAGGAGCAGTTTCTCAACATTTTTTTAAAGAATAATTTTAGCATTGATCAGGAGCAAACGTCCTGTTGAGGTAAAGAGTATAACAAAGCATTGAGAAGATGTGTGGTACAGTTTATTTTCAATGCGTACTTCACTGTGATATGACAGAATTGGATCACAATGCTGTGCACAACAAAATTCTCATGTTAAGCAGGCTATTCAAAACGATGAAAATGACCAGGAAAGAAAAGCCAACGTAAGGAGCAAAAACAAAAATTCTTCAAAATGCTGAGCAGGTCTGGCAGTGTCTGTGCACAGAATCAAAGTTAACATTTTGGGTCGAGTTACCCTTCCAAAGAACTGGATCATTTGTGATTTGTCTTCACTGATGGTGCCAGAATTTCTGTGCATTTCCAGCAATTTTTGTTTTTTTCTTGATTTACAGTATTCGCAGTTCTTTCTGGATTGAAAATAAAATACACATGGCATAAGCAAAACAATGGGCAGACGTAATACGTGGTTATTCGAGGGGTTTTTTGTCCTTACCTTACATTCCATGTTAATCTTAAACTTGCTAGAGACGTGTAAAAGTATTGCAATTGTATTTCTCAGTAGAATGGCTTGCAGAAGAGGAAGTCTTGCCCTTATTCCCTCTTCGGCTCGTCACCATCATTCATTTATTTTCTTTCAAAAGCTGATTAAAGTTAATTATATACATGATTTATACTTTAATCTCATCCACTATATTGACAAAGTGTGTTTCAATGTGATAACAGATTGCATAGTAAATATTATTAATAGAAGATCTATTTTGTTTTAATTGGTGAAGGCTCACTTTTACACTTTATTGCAGTACAATTTTAACTATGTTCAGGACTGACAAATGAAATGTTTAAAAAAGTTACATCACTGATGATTATGATTTTTCATTTGCAATTTCAATACCTTATTCAGTTGAATCTCTGTGAAAGATAAACCGAAGAGTAATCGTTTAAACATTTAACGATATCCAGTATTCCATCTATAATTGTATTTCCATCAACGAAAATGTTTTATTGTCTCTGGGTCATGAAAGTTTCAGATAACGGTGATTTTCTGACTGTTCTGCACAGAGCCCACAGGACGTAAAACTGTGATACCATGGGCTACTCAGGAAAACGGAACAGGGCAATGGTAAATTCACGTTAAAGGCCTGTGATATAACTGCCTCAGCAACAAGTCAATTCCACAGAGAGGCTGCATTTACGATCTCGTCTATCACTAAGTTGATTTTCAAGTCACATCAGTTACGTTTTTCCAGTCAGTTTTCCATTCGGACTGTTGTGCAAATATATTTTCATTCCGAATGAATTGGAAAAGCTGGTCTCACCTTTTCTTTCATTCATTCAGAGAAAGTGTGCTGCGGTGGCTCAGCTAATATGTATTGACATTTTGTCATTGTGCAGATAAAGGTGCTGCTATGCTTCCTTCTTGAACTGCTGAGTAAATATTCTGTGGATGGACGTGCAATTTCATGAAAGAGGATGTTTTCAGACGTTCAGCCTGAAATGGCGATATAATTACAAGTTTGTGTATGTTGAAGCGGACATTGGAGTAGTGACGCTCCGATATTTCTTCCGTCCTTTTCCTTCTAGTTTCTATGGTTATCGATTGAGTACAAGTGGTAGAAAACATATGGCGAAGCTTTGTACTGCATTTGATGTTGGTACACACAGCTGCGAATTTTTTACTGATTGTGAATTGGATGCTAAACAGGCATTTTACATTGTTGGGTATGGTATTGATATTCTTGTGTTTTGTTTGATGTAGTTCAGTTTAATTTAGGTCAACAGCAACTCCAGTCGTGTACATAACATTTCATTATTAAATGTAGCTCGCTAACTGAAACCACATATCGAATAATGCAAACATTCTGAAGGAAATCTTGCGGAGCAGCATTAAAAGTGGAGACGTGCATCTGCAAACAGTCACCGAACCTACATTTGACGTTTTCATTCAGTTTTGACAAGAACGATGTGCATGACAACATATGAACAAGCGTTTTCATTTATGTATCAACATTCAGTGCACAATGTCAAATATACATAATTTCGTTACGCATTTGTTATGACAGGTCATGCACACCAAGATTAGCCACGTTAAATAGGATCTTGTCAAGTCCTATTATAAGTCAGCAAAGGCACAGTTCAAGAATCAATTCAATGTTGTCATTCTGAAGTGACAGTCCTGCGATGAGCGAATCAAACCGAAACCTATCAAAGGTGAGAATAATTGTGAAGAACTGAACTGGCTCACACTGAATGTTAACATGACAGAGCTGGAATAACAAACATTAAATATAAATTCACTGAAATATATATACACTCTAATCTGGAACGAGTCAACATCCGTTATTTTTGAACAGTTTGCTCAGATTTATAACAAAACAATTTGAAAACCTTTCGAGTTTGGACTCAGACTGGGATATTTATTTCGAGAGTGTCATGAGGAATTCAGTTCTTCGACAGCAATACAATCAAAAACTCTCCAATTCTCAGGCCTTAACAGCTCCTTGGTGCCATTCTGTCCATGATAAAATCAGTACTGACTGAACTGTAACTTCTGTGCCTCATCGAAAGTTTCTGACCGCAAAGTCCATTCTGACTAAGAAAAGTTTTGGCAAGCATATTTCGTAAAAAGAAACTGTGCAGATGAAACGTAATAATACAAAACTGAAAATTCACCTGTCGCAGGCTGGCGGAATACAATCCAATCCTGGTGGTATTAAACTGGTCAACCTGAAAGGGGCAAAGCCGATTTGAAACTGTACGCTCAAAATGTCGTCATTATGAACAAAACTAGGTGTCCTGACTTGACACAAACTGGGAGTCACATGCTTACGCTCTATTAAGATAAGCTGATCTGGACATACAAGAGAAAGTGAGGACTGCTTGATGCTGGAGATCAGAGTGTGATGATGGAAAAACACAGCAGGTCAGACAGCCTCCGAGGAGGAACAGAATCGACGTTCCAGTCAATAGCATATTCAAAGCGAAACGAATTCTTCCGAACAGTGGTTGTTTGAAAGTAAGGCATTAACCTGAGGAAATCTCAAAGAAATGCAGTCTTGTCGAACTGATCCTTCGATACCAAGTCTAATCGTCTGACTCTATTTTATGCGCATAGACGTCCAGATGTTGTTATAAAAAAAAACACATTTCTTTCACAGATTTGACATGCAATCAATTGTAACAGATGAATTTCTGGAGCTGTATCAATCCTGTTTTCACAACTGGATTGTTCACAGTGAACTGAATCGTGAACTGAGAACAATTAATGCTGAAATAAAAATCTTACAAACAAAACGCCTGGTGTTTTAAACGCATTTTCACCATTACTACGTTACATTTATTTTCTTAAAAAGTAATACATATTACGAAGGTACGTATTTGGCATCATTGAGCAGTCCTAGCATATTCCGCTTCCAAAAGCAATTTAACAACAAAATTCATTGTGTAAAGAAAAAATGGAAGTGGTAAAGGTTTCGTTAATGAATGCAAGTCAATAATTGATTTCTAGTAATCTGAAAGGAGACTGATATTATGTGTAATTATGTCAATCTTTGCGTGCCAAGTTGCTAAAAGTTAAGATTAAAATATTGTATCAGTAAGTCAGCGACCTGTGTTTTAGTGTTGTCTATGCGTTTCGCTTTTCAGAAAACTCTCTGTTGTATTTTATAAGTAAACATTTCTACACAATTAATGGCATTTCCTGGTTCTGTACAATAACATTGTTATTTGATACAACAACAGGGTAGACCGGATATCAATGTACATGTCACATCTTCACAACCTGCCTCCCATCAGAATTGTATTCCTGCCTCATGCTCTGTCAGAAACATTGTTGCATCCATTCATGTCCACAGAAGTCTAATAACCAAGTCCAATGAGGAGAATTAGAGAAGCAGACAAAATCCAAAGTTTTAAACTTTGCCATTTCGACAAATGTATTTCTTTCGTGTATTTATTATTTCTGGAGTGCTTCCTGTCTGTCCGAATTACGAATATTAGTTATTTCTCAGGATTAGATATGAAGCAATAAAATGTTATATTTGGGGAAGCCAGATTTATGCTTCTGCTTTGGAGTTCTCGGATCAACCCTTTTGTTTATGCAGGGATCCAAATTATATTCAGGTAGGAAATTCGAAATGAACTTAAATACCAATTTGCCTAATTGTGAAAAGAAGTAAATTATTAGCATGTTAAATACAAACAAGTCCTTACTCTATTCATCATTTCATTCTCATTGTCTCCTTGTTACGTACCCTCATCCCTCAATTGGCAATTGCTGATGCGGAAAAAAAAGTTTTCCAAACTAATTTACGACGGAGAAGGACAATACACCCTGTGATCTTGTGTAAGGTACTTGATGAGAAGATTGGCTTGAACAGAAAGCACCAACCCATCATTGTTCTGATAAAGTCTTCAGCATAGCAATGAGAGAAGATGCTCCTATGCAATAGAAATTCATTTCCTTCATGTTTCTTTGTTACGTTTACATAGTCAGATAGGGCCGTTTGAAAGATTTGCCAGGGCACTTTTCACTCCCATTATCCTCCTCACCATTTCCTGAGTTATTCCAACATGAATCGGGTTTCCCTTGCTGTTGACTTCAACATGGATGGATTTTGACTGCCATCGAAATGTGAAGCCATATAGAAATTATGACAAAAGTGAAACAAGTAAATATTTAATAGATATCAGATGTCAAACTATCATTAATAACCAATATGAATACAAAATACTGAGAAGAGAGAGAAGGAATGACAAGAAGAGAACGGTGAGCCAAAGAGCATCCAAAATGCAGGGAAATACCTGTTTTGTTGAACTACACTCAATATTAAAACGACGTTAAATTGATAATTAAGGCCAATGAGGAAAGCCTCAAAAGGGACATTACATTGCAACTCGGAGCTGCGACAAAAAATTGTTTTATCAATCAGTTGCACCTGTCTTTCTGTCATAGTTAGATGCTGCTAAGGCCCTGGTGATGGAGGAGCATATTTAGTCACCCGGTTCATTTAAAATTTTAAGATGAAACATTGCATAAGCGTTCAGTACTTAGAGTCAATAAGGCAACGGAATGTATTCAAGCATATCGAAGGAAATCGAAGCAGAAATTGAAGATGTATAGGCATTAACCATCCCATCTTCCATTACATTTCGTGCAGTGTGAATCGATTGGAGAATTGTAAAAGTTATCCCTTTGTGCCTGAATGCTTGGCAAAATAAATCTGGCGATGAATGTTTCAGCAGTTCAATATTGGTGCTAGGAAGATCTTTCGAGCCACCTCGTAAAGATAGGAACATTTTTTATAAGCAATGTATTTGAGAATTTAGAATCACCATCATGATTTCGTTCAGGAAAAACGTTGCCGAATGGGCTGATGCTTCTTAAAGTGGCAGTGTAGACTATGGATGAATGGGTGGCCATGCATCTTTGTTTGGGTTGCAAAGGGAGGAAAAAGCCCGAAAGATACATTTTCGCGTCATTTTGTATTAAACACAGAAAATCTCTTCCATCCCACCTTATCTAAAGTTGTTATCAAACATTAATCTACTTAAGGACCAAAGTGGATATCTATGTATCGGACCGCAGCAGAAGGGCACATTCTCACTGAATATTCTTCCTCTGTGTTTACTGTTCAGAAAGACATGAAGACTTGATAATTTGATAAAGTTTTTGGTGAGGTCTGAGGAACAGCCCATATCACAATTGAGGAGGTATTCGATATGGTATAATGTATGACGGTGAATACATTTCCAGGTCATGACCATATATGTCCAACAACACTGTAAGAGGTAAGAGAAGAAATTGTGGTGTCTCTGGCTAACATTTATATATTTTTGGTAGCCATGGGCCAGGTCCGAGAAGACTGGAAGGTAGTGAATGTTGTGCTTTCATTCGAGAAGGCACGGGAACAAAAACCTTGAGTGCTACATACCAGTAAGCTTAACACTTGTGGTAGGTAAGTTACATGAGAAGATCCTGGGAGACAAGATATAAATGCATTTGGAAGGACGGGTATTTGATTCGGAGTTGTCATCATGGCTTTGTGCGGGGGAGATGATGCCTCACAGTTTTGTTAGAGTTCTTTGATGAAATGACCAGAAATGTAAACGAGGGCAGGGTGTAGAAGTAGTCTCGATGGATTTCACTAAGACCGTTGATAAAGCTCCAGACGGTAAGCTGGTCTGCAAGGTTAGACCACATGAATCCATGGCGAGTTGACAAATTGAATATGCATTTAGCTTCATCGTCGGAAGCAGAGTGTCATAGTGGAAGGATACTTCTTGGGCTGGAGACCTGTGAATGATGGAGTTTCTCATGTTTAGGTGCCATAGCCATTACTGTTTGCTATCTCGATCAGTGACTTAGATGAGAATGAACAAGACACGATTTGCAAATTGGCAGATGAGATTCAATTCAGGTATAGAAGACAGCGAGAAAACCTTTCATGAACTGCAACAGGATCTTGGTCAGCTTGCGAAATGGGCCAAGAGAAGGCAACTTAAATCCATTGATGTGAGGTCTTGGGTTTTAGACAGTCAAATCAAGAAGGAATTTCTTCATGAATGGTCGGGCCTTAATGAATGTAGTGGAAAAGAGGGAACTTGGAGTTCAATTGCACAGTTCTCTGGATGTAAAATCAGACATCGACAGGACAATGAAGAAGACGTTTGCAGCACTGGCCTTGATCAGTCAGATCATTGTGTGTCAACGTTGTGAAATCATTTTGTAGTTGTACACTACCTTAGTGAGGACGCACTTGGAGTTTTGTATTTGAAATAAGTCACCTTGGTAGAGAAAGGCTGTTATTAAACTGGAAAGAGTACAGTAAATATTTACAAGGATGTCGCCGCGGTTCAAACGGCTTGAGTTAGAGGAAGAGGTTGGACAAGCTGCGAATTTTACTTAGAGCGGAGATGACTGACTTATAGAGTTGCATAAAATCATGACTGGTATGGATAGGTGACTGCACTCAGTCTTTTTTCAGGGTTGGCATCCGTTTAAGGTTAAAGGGGAAAGAAATAAATGGGAATTTGAGCGGAAACGTTTTTACATAGAGAGTGTTCTGCATTTGCAATGAGCTGCCAGCCTAAGTGTTTGAGGTGAGTACATCAACAACACTTAAAGCATATTTGGAGAAATACGTGCATACGAAACGTTTAGAAGGATTTGGAAGGAGTTAAATTAATTTGGAAGATGATGGGAAGCGAAACTACTTTTCCCGGGTTGGGTGGGTGGCAAACAGGCAGATACAAAATTCAGAAAACTGTGAGGAATGATGTACAGTGGAATGAGAAATGTTGATCCAGTGTAATTGGTTTAGCTTTGCCTATTTTAATGCCAGAAGTTTCAGGAATGAGTTCGATGAATTAGAGCATCGTTCTATATTTGTGTTATGATGTTGAGACCATCACTAAAACTTGGTAATCAGAGGGGCAGGAATGTTTGTTGGGTGTTTCAGGGTTTAGTTGTTGTAAAATGATTCGTGGAGGAGCCAAAAGAGGTGGAAGTGGGGCGGAGGGGCGGGGGAGCATTGGTAATCAGGGAGTGTACCACAAATTCAAAAGGGGAGATGACGAGGATGGTTTTTCTGCAGGGTCAGTAAGGTTAAAATTCAGAAGCAGGAAAGGAGCAGTCACCTTATGGGGGATTTTCTATAGATCCTCCAATAAAAACAAAGACACGGAGGAGCGGATCGGCAGACTGATTTTCGAAAAGTACAGAAGTGACAGGTTTGTTGTCATGGGTGACCTCAACTTCCTCAATATTGAAAACTCCTTAGTTCAAATAATTTCGAAGAAGTAGATTTTGTCAAGTGTATGCAGGAATGATTCGCGACTCAATATGTATATGGGAGGCCATATTTGATTTAGTGCTTGGCAACGATCCAGGTTACCCCTTAAATCTCGCAGTGTCAAGCATTTCGGTGATAGTGATCACAACACCCTGACCTTAACGACAGCCATGGCCAAGAATAGGAGATATGTTCAATACTTTAATTGGGGGAGGGAGAAGATCAATACCAATACCTGAAACATATATTGGGAACAAAAATCCAGAAAAAAACACACTACTGGACTGTGCAGTTTTTATTTTTTCCGGAATAATTGTCCGAGTTTTGGTTACATTTGTTCCACTGAGGCAAGAAAGCGATACCACAGTGAATGAACCTCGGAAGACAGGACATGTGGAAATTGGAGTCAAAAGGAAAAAGGATAATTCCTTAATTTTTGATGAAGCAAGGATCAGACAGGGTTCTAGAGGTCCACAAGGTAGCCAGGAAGGAACTGTAGAATGGAAACAGGAGACGTAGAAATCGGCATGGAAATGCATTGGATTGTAGGGTTAAGAAAAACCTCAAAACGTTATTTAATATTGTGGGGAAAACGATGATAACAAGATGAGGGTACAGCGATCAGATATGGTGTAGGCAGATTGTGACTTGAGTAAGTGGAGTTAGGGTCGGTCCCGATGGAACAAATCGTTTCAGTACTCACTAGTGAGAGGGACGTTATCGTTTCCGAGGACAGCATGTAAATATTTGGTTGAGATGATGTGAGTATTCGTGGGTGTAGTTGAGGAACAACAACGGTAAAAAATACATAATGGGAATTAAGTACAGACCTCCGAACTGTGATCAGGATCAGGTGTGCAAGAGGGACTGGGAAATATATAGTGCATGTTAGAAAGAAAAGTTCAAAGTTCGTGAGAAGATTTGTAGCTCGGGTGCTCGTTGTTGTGGTTCTGTTCGCCACGCCGGGAATTTGTGTTGCAGACGTTTCGTCCCCTGTCTCGGTGACATCGTCAGTGCTTGGGAGCCTCCTGTGAAGCGCTTCTGTGATCGTTCCTCTGGCATTTATAGTGGTTTGTATCTGCCGCTTCCGGTTGTCAGTTCCAGCTGTCCGTTGCAGTGGTCGGTATATTGGGTCCAGGTCGATGTGCTTATTGATTAAATCTGTGGATGAGTGCCATGCCTCTAGGAATTCCCTGGTTATTCTCTGTTTGGCTTGTCCTATAATATTAGTGTTGTCCCAGTCGAACTCATGTTGCTTGTCATCTGCGTGTGTGGCCACTAAGTAGCCATACTTAGTATACTAGAAATAATTGTAAAAGTGTCTTTCAATACATAATAAACAAACAAGAGGTAAAACTAGACATTGGGCCACTCCAAGTTGCTGCTGGAAATCTAGTTATGTGAGACAACGAAATAGCTGAAGAAATTAATATGCTTTTTTGCGTTTGTGGAAGAAATCAATAATATCCCAACAAGTATGGAGAGTCAGGGGACCGAGTTGGTTATTGTGGGCATTACAAATGAAGAAGTGCGAGAAAAGCGAAAACGACAAATAATTGATGTCTCCTGGCACCAATGGCATTAATATCCGAGTCCTGAGGCATGCGGCTGAGGAAAGGTCAGAGGCATAGATTGTGATCTTTCAAAGGTCACTGGAGTTGGGGAAAGTCCAGTTGAATGGAAAATCGCTGTTGTATCGACCTTGTTCCAGAAATGATCAAGACAAAAGATGGAAAATTACAGGCAGATTAATCTAACCTCGGTAGTTGGGAAAATAGTAGAATCCACCGTTGAGAGTGAGATTTCATGGAAGTGCAGGGTCGGATAAGGACAAGCAAGTCATCATGAACTTAGTAAGGTAAAGCTGTACCTGACAAATCTGTTTGAATTCTATGAAGAGGTAATAAGTCAGTCACACCAAGGAAACCTAGTAGATGTTATCTATCTAGACTTCCAAACGGCCTTTATTTGAGGTGCCTCGCGAGCTGCTGTTAAGTAAGGTGAGGGCCTTAGAGGTCAAATTGAGCTATTGGCATAGATGGAGGATTGGCTGTCTGGCAGAAGATAGACAGTTGGGATAAATGATCTATTTTGGAATGGCAGTCGGTGAAAAGTGGGGTCCCACAGGATTCTGTGTTGGCGCCGTAGCGTTTCACATTATGTGGTATCGATCTGGATGAAGGGAGTCGGGGCATTCTGGCGAAGTGTGCCGATGATTTGAAGTTAGATTGACAGGCAAGTAGTACCGAGGAGGTGGGAAGGCTGCAGAAAGATTTAGACAGATTAGGAGAGTGGTCCAGGAAATGTCTGATGATATTCAACGTGAGTAAATGCGAGGTCTGACACTTTGTGAAAATAAAATGATTAAAAACATTGTCTATTTTCTAATCGGTGAGAAAATTCGTAAAGCCCAAGTGTCAAGGGATCTTGGAGTGCTAGTCAGACCTCTCTAAAGAAAAACTTGCAGATTGAATCCGTGATTAAGAAAACGATTGTAATGTTGTCATTTACCTCAAGAAGGTTGGAATATAAAAGCAGTGATTTGCTTCTGAAAATTTATAAAGCTCTAGTTAGGCCTGATTTAGAATACTGTGAGCAATTTTGTACCCCATTTCTCAGGAAGGACACACTGGCATTGCAACGTGTCCAGTGGAGATTCAAATGAATGATGCATGGAGTGGCAGGCCTAACATACGATGAAAGGCTGAGGATCCTGGGATTGTATTCATGAGAGTTTGGAAGGTTGAGGGATGATGAAATAGAAACGTACACGATAATGCATGGCTGAGAAAGGGTGGACTCTAGGAAGTTATTTCAGTTCGGCGGGAGTCTTGGACTCGTGCCACTGCCTTAAAACTAGGGAGGGTCAACTTAGAAATGAAATTAGAAGGCATTTCGTCAGCCACAGAATGGTTTGCCATGCAGAAATCATTGCTACGGAACAGTGGAGGCGTGGACATAAAATGCCTTCAAGTCAGAGATTGATAATTTCTTGGTCTCACAAGGAATTAGGGGCTAAGGGGAGAGTGCCGATGAGAGGAATTGAAATGTCCATCAGCCATGATTAAATAGTGGAGTGGACCTATGGGCCGAATGGCCTGACTTCCACTCTTATGTCTTATGGTGTTTTGAAACAAACTAATACGCTCGAACAAATTTATTTTAATAAGGACGATGTGATTGAAATTATGAAGCACATGAGAAGAGATGAGCCTGCTGAGCAAGAGGGGATATAGATAAGGTTACTTCTGTAAGAGAGGTAAGAGATCGCTGTCCCTTTGGCGATGATCTATTCGTCTTCATTGTTCATATTTTAGTACCAAATGAATGGCCAGTCAGTCTTACGTTGTTGGTGGGAAAATTATTAGAGAGGATTCTGAGAGGCAGGATTTATACTTATTTGAAAAAAAAACAGTTTGATTCGAAATTTTCAGCATGGCTTTGTAACGGTCAGAACATGCCTGACAACCCTTACTGAATTCTTGCAAAACTCGTTGATAAAGGTAGAGCTGTGGAGGTGGTGCGTATGGGTAATAGTAAGGCATTTGCTCAGGTTTCCATGGTAGGCTTATTTATAAATTAAGGACTCAGTGAATACAGGAAAACTGGATGCCTGCATACACAACTGGCTGGCCCATAAAAGATAGATTGTGACAGTCGATGGACAGTATTTTGCCTGTCGCTCGGTGACCAGAGGTGTTTTGCAAGGATCATCGCTTTATTGTGATTTTTGTAAATGACTTGGACGTGGAAGTGAAAGGATGGGTTCATAAGCTTGCTGATGACGTGAAGGCTGATGGAACTGAATATAGTGTGGAGGATTGTCGCAGCTTGCAAAGGGACATTGGCAGGATGCAGAACTTGACTGAGAAGTGGCTGTTTCAGTTCAAAGTGGAATAGTGAGAACGGTTTCATTTTGGCAAGCCGAATATGAATGCAGATTACAGAGTTAAAGGCAAGATTCTTGGCAGTGTGAGGAGCAGCGGGATCTTGAGGTATGCATCCATAACTCCCTCAAATTTGCCACCTAAGTGGATTGTGTTGGAGAGAAGGCCTTGGCTCTTTTCGTTTTCATTAGCAGCCGGATTGCGTTTCACACTTACGAAGTAAAGCTGCAGCTCTATAAAGCTCTGGTTACATCACATTTGGAATGTTGTGTTCAGCTCTGGTCCTCTCATTATCGATAGAACGTGGAAGCTTTGGAGACGGTGCAGAGGAGATTTATCAGGATACTAATGAACTGGAGGACATGTCTTACGAAGAATAGTTGGGGAAGATGGGGCTTTTATGAGTGGAGTGAAAATGAGAAATGACTTGACACAGATGTCAAGATAATGAAAGGCATAGAATATATATCTTGGTAGATTTTCCCAGGGCAGAAATGGCTATCCCAACGGGTCATAATTTCCAAGTCATTGAGTATGGTTAAGGGGTGATGGCAGAGACAGTTTCTTTACACACATAGTGCTGGATGCGTGGGACCCAATGCTAGTATCAGTAACAGTCTCAGATACCTTTGGGACATTGAAGCATGTTTGGATAGACACATGCACGATAAAAAAGTGAAGGGTATGTAGGTTAGCTTAATAGTAGAGTAGGACAAAAGGTCGGCACAACAACAAGGGCAGAAGAGCCTATTCTGTGCTGTACTGTTCTGTGTTCCACAGGTCGAAAGGAAGTTCACAAGATTGATCCCTGGAATGAAAAGCTTAAAATATGAGAAAAGCCTGATCACTCTGGACCTGTGTTCGGTGGGTATTCAAAAGGTGATGTTGCAAATGACTAAAACTTAAAGAATATTAAACGGCCAAGTCAAAGTAGAAATTGGGAAGATGTTGCCCTCAGCTGAAGAGACGAAGACCCGACGGCCCAGCCTTAGAGTTAAGGGAAGACCCTTTAGAACAGAGATGGTAACAAACTTCTGATCAAGAGATAAGTGAATGTGCGTAATTCCTTACTGGAGAATGCTATGGATAATTCAGTATGGATATGTAATTTAGTATTTCTAAACAGAAATAAATTCTTGATTGCTAAAGAGTGGGAAAATAAGATTGAAAACCCGATCATCCATGATTGCAAGGCGGAGCAAACTCGTTTGGCCGATTGGACTAATTTATGTTCCTATGTCTTATGGCCTTACAACAATATTTTTCGTTGATTCCCAATAGGATAAACGCCATCAGGCTTTAAAGACCCATCAATTTTTAAGAACGTTAAAAACGCTAGTAATATATCTCTTTAAATTGTAATTTATTCAAGTAAATTTTACTTTCAATCACTCTTCAACATCGGAGTCACAGAGATATCATAAAAGCTGTTAGAAAACTTAATGATAGTAAACAAATTAGTCATAAATTGACGGGTTTTTTTTGCTATTGACTATTTTTCCAATTTTGTTCTCCAGGGAGCCTTGGAGATTTTCGCTATTGTCTTCTCTTATTCTTATTGAATTATATAGATCTTATTGCGTCGAGAATAACTTAAATTGTTTGCAGATGATTTTAAACGTTCAAAGCACAATAAGCTCTAAGAAGGGCTAATCACTATTCAGAGTTACAAAATCACAGAGTCATAATGCAAGGAAAGTGATCCTTTCGCCTATTCCGTCGATTCCAGATAGTTTTCCGAAACTGAACAAAACCCATTTGCCTCCGTTTAGTACACAGTACGATCCAGCCACTCCTGACAACTGAAAACTCCCACTATTGATAACATGGTGGGAAATACTTTTTCTATCTTGTCCAGTTTAGTGCATGCCTCTTATGGCAGGGTAAACAAAATTGTATACTATATTCCGAATGTGGCCTTACGAATGTCTTGCACACTGCAAGATGACATTTCAACGTCTGTATTCAATGCTACAACCAATGAAAACAGACATGCCAAACATCTTCTTCAAAACCCGGTCTACCTGTAATGCTTCTTTCAAGGAAATATGCACATGTATCCGAACTGTGTGTTGAGCAATGCTCCCCAGGACATTACCATTGTTTTGGTACGTCCTGCCTTTGTTTCTCTTCCCAAACTGAAACACCTCCCATTTATCCGAATTAAACACCATATGCCAATTGTTTGTCCATTGCCCAGTTGATCAAGTTGTAGTATTCGTTTGCGTTCTTCACTGTTATTGCATCAGCAATGTTGCTGTCATCCGCAAACCTACAAAATTAGTCTCCTATCTTTTCATCTTAACACTTTATATAAATGAACAACAGTGTCCTCAAATTTGCTGGACAGGCCAGATCAATGATAGGTGAATATCATCTGGAGAACAGGTGAATTGGCCATGCTAAATTGCTCGTTATGTTAGGTAAGGGGCAATTGTAGGGGTATGGGTGGGTTGCGCTTCTGCGGGTCGGTATGGACTTGTTGGGCGGTAGGACCTGTTTCCACACTGTAATGTAATGTTATCTAATCTAATCTAAAAACAGCGATGTGATACATTTTGATGAAACGACCGGAAAGTGACAGCATAAAACAAAGGGCAAAATTTTAATGGTTGTGCAGAAGCACGTGAGTGGTTACAGGTGAATCTCATTAAACACAGTAGAGCATTTACATCAGATAAGAATATATATGCTATCCTGAACATCAATAATCAATGAAAGGAAAGTAAAATAAGGAGGATGTGTTCAACATTAACAGGATATAAATTGGAAAACAGTTAGGGATTTTGCACATAAGTTCATCAGGGCATCGTAAAACACCTTTCAAACTGGGAACACTGACATCGGGGACAAGAGCAGCACACCTGATGGAACTGTCTCCGAAATAGGATTATTGTTCTTGTGAAGCAAATATATTTCAGTACTTAAAACAGCTCACCATCATCTTTTCAAGGGCAGAAACTTTTGGGCGACAAAGCATGAACCTGTCAGCAATGCTCAAGTCCCATGAGTTGATGGTCGGGTGTTTCATCTTAGACAGGATTCAAAATTTGTTGTGTGTGTGGAGAAGAGGTTTGCAAATAAGCTTCATAACAAGCCAGAGTTCAGTAGAATTGAAAATCTGCAGAATTTCTGACTTCTTTTTCTCGTATCGGAGATGCTGAGATGACATCTATCACAACTTAATCACATTACCATGGCACGGGGCATGGGAGTAAAGGAAACATTTTTCCCAATAGTAACAGGATGGACAACCATAAGACCCAGTTTTATGGTATTTTGGAAAGGAAGCAAAATCAACGCAATAAGGAAACATCTTTTTCTCCTGTCCAGCGCGTATTTAAATATGGAATGCATCGATTGGCCTGGTGGTTGAGATTAGCGAAATTGTAGTATAGAGCAGGCACTAATGATCATTTAATTTTAGGAAAAATGCAGGGTGAGTGACAAATGTGACGAGATAAATATTCAACCAAAGTTGGCAGGAAAGTGTTCTAGTAACAATGGATTCAAGGTTGTTAAGAGGGCAAACGGTATGTTAGGTTTCACTTGTAGAGGGTTTGAGTTCCGTAGCCGCAATATCATGCTGCAACTAATCAAAACGCTAGTGCCGCCACACATGGAATATTGTGTACAGTTCTGGTCGCCATATTTCGGGAAGGATGTGGGAGTATTGGAAACTGTGCGGAGGAGATTTGCCAGCAAGTTTCGTGGTCTGGAGGGAAGGTCTTATGAGTAAAGGCTGTGAGTCCGTGTCTGCTCTCATTAGGAAGAAGAAGGCGAAGAGGACATTTGGCAGAGACATGCAAGATGATCAGAGGATTTTATAGAGTAGGCAGTGAAAGTCTTCTTTCCTAGCATTATGACGTCAGCTTTTAGGAGGGGTAACAACTGCAAATTGAGAGTTGATATATTTCAGACTGATGTCAGAGGCAGAATCTTTACGCAGCGAGTGGAATGGGCGTTGAATGCCCTACCTGCCAATGTAGTCAAGTCAGCCACATTAGGGAGATTCAAACCCTCCTTGGAAAAGCACATGGATGATGATGAGATAATTTAGGGGGACGAGCTGAGAATAGGTCACAGACCAGCACAACATCGAGGGCCGAAGGGCCTGTTCTGCGCCGTATTGTTCTATGTTCTATTTTCTATGTTCTAAGTGATTTGCTTTTCAGCATGAGAACAGTATAGTGAGCTTATGTTAAATTTTTGAACCATGTGCTAACACCTTAAAATTGGATAACATCTACATTTTGTCTGAGCAGCAGTAATTAATTTAAGATGAACTTTGGGCAATGTAACTTGTAAAATATGGAGTGGGAGAAAATGTTACAGTATTGTGGAAGCAATCTCAAATTAATATAATGATGCAGATGTATTGATCACACAAATGAATCGGTGTGCCATTATATAATAGTATCAAGTCGGATAAAGGTTTTGAATACTTTTAGGAGATAAAATTGTACTACATGAAAAGTTGCCAAAGCAGTTCAATTTCAAGTACCCAGCGCGCACGAGAGTGATCATTACTCAATACATTATTTAAGTTTTGTAAGATTTCCTCTTCGAGAATGTCAGGCAGTGCTTGTACGACTTGACAGTGATCGATAATGGACAAAATATTTTGCTTTGGGTCTCACGTTTTTTCGAACAAAACAACACACTCGATACCTTTTGAGCTTGGATTATCCAATTCATTACCGAAAGAGACATTTCTACTTATTAATAAATTCTGGACCGACTTTGTTCACCTTCTTTGCATCGCATTAGTTGGTACCTTCCATCACACAACCTATAATTTTCACCGGAGGACTTTTAAATCGAGGAGTCCTTACCTCGAAGATGCCAGTCGTGTGAAAGAAGAGCGATGGTGGTGATCCTGCTGAAAACGACAAGTTTTTGGGTTATTTGCAAGAACGGCAAATCGAAGTGAGACAGATACCAGACAGGAGACTTAAACTTTGTCTTCACTGAAAGCTCTTCTAAGTACGTATTCAAGAAAATGTTAAAAATTCTGTGAGAAGAGGTGGCGTTTAATAAGCATTGCAAACGATACTTCCACGTGATGTTTGCTAATTCAGCATTCCTACAGTTGTCTGTTCCTACTGCGGTGTACGGAAGTTATCTTTACAAATTGTTTCCTTATTTTATCTCTCTTTCACAGAAAGCATGACTCATACTGGCCAGGAAGACGTTTCTACCACGAGTCCCTTCAGTCATCCATGTTAACTTAATCATATTGGCTGTCAGGCTCCACCATAGTTATCCCCGTTAACTGCAGATGCCGTCCTCCATACAACTCGTTCCTGTTGTTATAAAGTTAAAGGTGTGTACAGTATATTTAATAGAGAGCGAATGCAAGTCCCTCGAATAGGTGAGGCACGGAATGATGTCACAGCTACAAGAACTGGGGGAAGGGGGAAGTGGTGGGCTCTAGTTTTCAGTCTGATACCAGGTGCAAGTTAAATAGGGAAATGTAATATTTACTGGTGGGCTTAATGGGAGAGGCCTGGTTTCAAATTTCAGACTGTGGGATCATGCTTTGCAGGAACAGAGTCTGTCTTTTCCTTTATATTGGCAGAGGTCATTTGTTCCAAATTTAGACAAGGTAGAGTTCGGGAGGGGGAGAAGGGCTTTCTTACCATGGATGGTGAAGAAACCAAAACCTTCATGCTCCATCAACATTGTTTGGGTGAGCTGGTGGCATAATGCTGTGCAGAATTCCCCTTGGCTCCAATAGCAGCCCTCGCTTTATGGGAGCGTTAGAGAGCTGTGGCGTTATGGACTCCGACAGGAAACAGAAGGAATCCCTTGATAGTTCTCCATCAGGCTGGCTGTAAGAACTTGCTGTACAACTCCTCGCCCTGTGGGCCGCCCTCACACAGTGAACCTGTCTGAGTTTGATGGCGAGCTGGTTGTCGATGATTTGTATAGTCCCTCTTTACCCTCCACCATGGATTTACCGCGCCCCCTTAATACTCCTCATCCTACAAATTATAATATTGACATGGCAAAAATCTTTGAGGTGAAACGCTAAGATAGGAACACTGGCAAATGCAAGGCTGGAGACAATATTTCAACCGAAACGTGGATGAATTAGAGAACAGAGAGGTAGGGCAATCGATTTCCGAGGACAGGAAACACTGAGAACAAATGAAGAGGTGAATAAGGACAGATAGAATGACAGAGAGGGAGGAGATGGAGAGTCCATTGTGTGTGTGTGTATGCACGCGTGTGTGTGCGAGAGAGAGAGGAATAAACAGGAACAGAGAGATTGAGACATTGATCACATCTTGAGAGCAGAAGAAAGCTGAGCAGTGAGAGACATTGTATATGCACACAGAGAGGGAGAGTGCTAGAAAGAGCGAAACAGGCAGGCAGTGGTACAGATAGAGAGAGACACATTGATCAACTCTCGAGAGCAAAAAACGGCAGCCCGGAGATGGAGAGAATGATCGGGACAGAGGAAGTGGTGGGGTGTGTGTGTGTGTGGTCGGGGTGGGAATGGAGAGAGAGAGAGGAAGAGAAGAGTGAAAGAGAAATGGTTGAGAGAGAGGCACAGCGACAGACAAGGAGGTGCCTGTACCAGTGATATGATGCTCCTGAATACGATATCACGTGCTAGCCTAAGTAGAAATGAAAGAAGTGTCAGGATGAATGAGTATCTTGAGAGATGGTGCAGGAGGGAGGTCTTCAGATGTTTGATATAAGGAGTCCCTTTCTGAGGCAGGGAGGAATATCACAAATCAGACGGGCATGACAAGAACCAATGTCTTCGGTGATGTTTTGCTAACGCTGTTGTGGGGTGTTCGTGTTAATGTGGCAGTGGACTGTGAACCAAATGAAGAGGTTAGTGTTCAATAAGGCTGTAGTACCTAAACTGTGTAAGGAGTTCGATAAAGAAGTCAATATGACAAATTGGACAAGTTGGCAGGGTGCCAATGATAAACTTAAAGGGACAGGTGTTCTGAAGGACATTTGTTTTAATGCAAGAAGTGTACGAGATAAAGCAGATGACCTATAAGCTTGTATTAGCACCTGGGAGTACGATATTATTCGTATTACATTACTTCATTTAGGGCAGGGTAAAATTAGCAACTAAGTTATCAGGAAATGGCTGCTTCAGAGGGGATAGAGACCGAGGTAAAAGCAGTGGAGAAATTGCATGACTGGTCAGAGAAGATATCACAGCTATGCTGAAGGAGGCACGATGGAGTAATCGGCAAGTGAGGCAATATGGGCAGAATTCAGAAATAGGAAGGCTGCAGTAACAATTGTTGGGCAGTAACAATTGTTGGTGCTGTCCTACAGGCCTCCCAACAGCGAGCGTGAAACAGAGGTGCAAGTGTTTCGATAAATTATGGGAACATGTTGGAGCAACAGGGTGGTGGTGGTGCGAGATTTATATGTTACTAAAATGGACTGACATTTACTCACTGTTCGCGTTCACATGAAGCAGAATTTGTAAGGAGACTACGGAAGCATTTTACGAGCAATGTAAAAATTGCCCGTTTCGAGATGAGGCTGCTGTTGGCGAATGAGCATGACCAACTCGTTGATGTATCAGTAGGGGAATACAATTCCATCTTTTTTTAGAATACTCATGGCCAATGTCGAGAGTAATCCAAAGAATGACTGCTACATTGGGGGCAAACCAACGGTAAAAATAATCTACAGAAGCTGGAGAATGTAGTTTGGAAGTAGGTGATTGTGGTTAAATCCACATTTGCTATCGAGAAGGCTTTTAAGGAAAGGTTGAAGTGAGTGCAGGGCAAAGGTGTCCCTGCGAAACTGTGGAATGTAAATGGCAAGAACAGAGAACCTATTAATACAGCTGAAACTATTAATCTAGCAAAGAGGAAAAGAAGGAAGCAGCACTTGAAGCTCTGAAAGAATATCGTGAAAGTAGGATCAATATGAAACAGGGGATGAAGAGAGCTAAACGTGGTCATGAGATATTTTTTGAAAACAGGGTAAGGCAAATGCTAAAGCCCTTTATTCGTTAATAAAGAGCAAGAGGATATCTAGTTCAAGGTGTGACCCACTCAAGGCCAAAGGGGGAAAGTTATCCTGTGATTCTGACAAATGGGTGAGATTCTGAATGAGGACTTTGTTTCGGCATTCACTGATGTGAGCGACATGATGGACGTTAAAATTAGGCACCAATGTTTGATTACTCCAGGTCAGTCGGCATTTGGAGGGAAGAAGTGTTGGGTATTCTAAAATGCATGAAGTGCACAAGTCTCCATGTCCGATGGGATCTATCCCAGATTCCTGAGGGAAGTGGCATAGGAAATTGTTGGTGCCTTCACAAATAACTTTGCAGCGTCCTTGAAAATGGATGTGTTTGAAGAGTCATAGTGTCAAAAAGAAGCACGGAGACAGACCTTTCGGTGCAACTCGCCCATATCAAGCAAATATTTTAACATACTTTCGTCACATTTGCTAGCACTAGGCTCATATTCCTCTCGACCTGTTGAATGATAACTTGGTGTTGTGAGCTTTTTAACTTTATCCTCCTCAGTCCAGCACGAGCATCTAGAAATTATTACCTATCCATATTTCCATTCAGATGCCTTTCAACTGCTGTATTGGATCAGCCTCCAATACTTCCTCTGCAGTCGACTGGACGACTGGAGAACTATGAGGCTTGTCCTCTTGTTTAAGATGAACAGGAAGGATAATCCACTTAATTATAGATCGGTGAGCCTCACGTCAGTGTTAGAGTCTGGATTACAGTGGCGCTGGAAAAGCACGGCAGGGTCAGGCAAGTCCCTTCATCAGCAATGATGTCACATCAGTGTTTGGCAAGGTGCTGAGGGACATACTTATTGATAAGATCAATCTATAAATGGAAGAAAATGTGCTGATCAGTGATAGGCAATATGGTTTTGTCCAGGGAGGGTATAACTAATAGAATTCTTTGAGGAAGTAATAAAGTTAATTATTGAGGAAAGGGCTGTAGATGTCGTATACATGACTTCGGTCAGGCGTTTGATCAGGTTCCCCATGTGACGCAGATGGAGAAATTGAAGCGACATGGCGTCCAGAGTGGACCAACTCGATAGATAGAGAACTGGCTGGTTAACAGGACACGGAGAGGAATACGGGAATGGAGTTTCGCAAAATGAAGACCTGTGACCCTGGTGTTACCACAAGTATCCATGCCGGGACCATTCTCGCTTGTGATATACATACATGATCTGGAGCAAGATGCAGGTGGTCTGATTAGCAAGTTTGCAGATGACATCAACATTGGGACTGTCAGAGAATGTATAAGACCACAGATAGAAATGGCAGATGGAGTTCAACCTGCACAATGCGGGATGGTGCTTTTTTATAGTTTAGATTGCCACCAGTGTGGAAACAGGCCATTCAGCACAATAAGTCCACACAGACCCATTCACTTGCCCCCTGCTAATGCACCTACCACTATGTGCAATTTAGCATGGCCAATTCACCTGACCCACACATCTTTGTACTGTTGGGAGAAATTGGAGCACCCGCAGGAAACTCACGCAGACACAGGGAGAATGTGGAAACTCCACGCAGACAGTCACCTGCGGCTGGAATCGAACCCATGTCCCTGACGCTATAAGGTAGCCGTGCTAACCACTGAACCACTGTGCCGCCCTAATTGTGAGGACTAATTCTATAGGATCGTTGTGGTAAATAGAAAAGCCCTGCACAATATTGATGTGCACAGAAATTTGACAATAAAGTTTTCAGGCTATTACAGCCTGAAAGTGGAAACGCAGGTCGGTAGAGTGATCAAGAAGGCAATCGGCATGCCTTCCTTCATGAGAAAATGCAGGTCATGGGAGAATTATATTGAACTTTGGTTGGGCCATATTTGGAATATGGAGTCCAGTTCTGGTCACCACATTACAAAAGGAGTGAATGCTTGGGAGAGGGTGCAAACGAGGTTCACCAGGATGTTGCCCAGAATGGAGGGCGCTAGCCATGAACAGAGATTGATGAGGTTGGATTATTTTCAATACATTGACGAAGGCTGGCGGGGACTTGATTGAGGTCGACAGAATCATGAGAGGTATAGACAGGGTGGACAGAAAGAAACCTTTTCTCAGGCTGGGGGACACAATTACTCGGGTTCACGAGATCAAGCTGAGAGGGGAAATGTTTTCGGGAGATATGCGTGGGAAGTTCTTTATGCAGACGGCGGTGCATGCCTGGAACGATTTGGTCGTAGAGGCGGGCATAATAGCATCATTTTCGAAGTATCTAGACAGGCTCATGAATAGGCAGGCGTCAAAGGGATACACAGCCCTGGAAAATAAGTGAGATGTTTCGTTAGAGGATTTGGATTTGCTGAAGAGCTTTAGTTTTCTTTAGTTTTTTTTTAGTGCTTTAGTTTTCTTTTTCCTTTGTTCTATTTCATATCGCATTATCACCCATCCCGGATGGAGTGGGCACGAGGTTTGTGGCTCATTAACGGGAGATGGACGGGACAGGAGTGCAATTCTGTCCTTTATTATTATTTTCATTACCACCCTGGAGTGTCAGAGAACCAGTTGGAGACAGCAGCTTGATGATGAAGTAAGTGAGGCAGAATGAGATAGACAGAGATGGAGGGAGAGCCACGGGCTTTTTGGCGTGCCTGCCTCATGACTAAGTTAAAGTCCAGTCACTCCGGAAAAAAAACATATGGCGGCATTTGCTCTCAGTTGCAAATGAAATCTGTTCCTGTTCTGTTTTTAAAGCCAAGGGAAAATGCTAAAAAAAAACTGGGGAGGTTTTGGAAACCATTCAGTAAAGCGATCCTGTTTGATTTTCTTAATTTTTTGATTACAAACTTCTTGAGGATGATTTGATCAATTTCAGCCGCGCTCGGGGGATTTCTCCGAGAGTGAAGCTTCAACACGGGTACAGGGAGACACGCTCTTTCTGGAAATGGGGATAGTGGGTTTTTAGGGGGAGTGAGAAACACAGCTGCTGGAATTGGGGATGGGGAAAGTGAATCACAGCCTTGACAGTCAGTGTCTGTACTTTTGATTTCCTGGATCAGAAACGTTGCGCCAATCCTGAGGCAGTTTGAGGCACCTCCTGCAACCCACCTCTCTGGATTTAATAACATTCGATGTTATCAGGATAAAATGTAAGTTTGTGGAAGTTCAAGCCCAGCAGTGTGGTCTTGTTATGCTGTGACCTTGGGGAAAGGAGTCAGATTTTGGAAGTCAGGGCGCGACGGGATTTTGCTGTGCTTTTGGTACTCTTTTATTTTAATCAATTTCTATTTCTTCCTTAGTGTCACCATTCCCACTACCGAGGAGGTTTGCTGGGCAAGCTGAATCTCAGGATGCCGCAGAGACAGAAAGAACACAACGTTCTATCCGAAGGATTCCTCTGACAAGAATTCAGAGGACAGACTGAGAGAGCCCAAGGTATTTATAATAACGTATCCCGTTTCCCTGTCGTTCACTTACACCAACGCAAATTCACGGGAACAAAGAACTGTTAGACTCTGGAGATCTCTGGAATTTTGCCACAAGGCGGTGAGCTCCTGGCTTCATGGATTGTGGAATCTAAGGGAACAAAATGGCCTATTGGACAGCCTGATCACACAGATTTCACTACCTCCCTCTCTCTGTGCCTAAATACTCCGAGCTGTTTGTCCTCCCAAAGCTTTCAATGAGTCCCCAATACCCGAAAATCCATCACACTGCCCCCACAAGTGACATTTGTTGTATTTATTTCTCCCGATGCGGTCCCAATACATTGGTGAGAGCGGATGTCATCTCGCAGGCGGTTTCAGAGAACATCACTGGGACACCTGCACCAATCAATCCACCGCCGCCTGGCCGAATATTTTAACTCCCCCTCCCATTCTGCCAAGGGCATACAGGTCCTGAGCATCCTCCTCCGACATTCACTCACCATCCGACGCCCGGAGGGAGCCTCATCTTCTGACTCGGGGTCCTGCTGGACAATGCCATCAATGTGCACTTTACCAGATTCCTATTTCCCCCCCACTTACCCCAGTTACAACCTTCCAGGAAAGCACCGTCCTCGTGACCTGTTCCAACTGTCAATCTTCCTTCTCTCCTATCCGCTCCACCCTCCTCTCCAAACTATCAACTTCACTCACACCCCCAATCACCGACTGCACTGTCAGATGCATTCTCCTCAGCCACACAACTCTCCCAATCATCTCTCCATCCGAGGCTCCCTGCCTCATTCCTGATGAAGGGTCTTTCACAAAAAAGTCGATTTTTCTGCTTCTCGGATGCTCCCTTGCCTTCTGTGCTTTCCAGCACTAATTTAATCTTTACCCTTCTGCATCTAACCCGGAGTACTCAAACATTGCACCCATGTTAAGCTGTTAATTTCTGTGACCATTCTCATGAGTCTCCTTTGAACACGCTCCAGGGCCAGTATATTGTTCCTGTAACAATGGGGCGCAAAATGTGCAAAATTGTGTATCTTTCTCTCTTTTCTCGACGTATCTCTTGCTTTGTGTCTTCGCCTTTACTCTCTTTTGAACGTTCTCCCTTCCTTTGTCTCTTTGTGTCTCCTGTGCTCTATTTCTCGCAGATTTGTTCTTGTATCCAATTACTTCACTCTCTCTCTGTCTGTATATAATTATAAATATAAACACACACACACATGCACATATATGTTTTTGTAGACAGCGACCAGAAACCCGAGCCACTCTCCCCTGCATCAAAGACACCTCACAAAGTTCTGCAGACTACTGAGACCACTTGGCATAATGGTCGATCACAAATCCACCAACGCACGAAAGCAGCAGTTGATGAATGCAAAATAGTCTATACAGTAAAGCGAATTGCATGAACAAAATACCTTGCAAGATCTGTTAGAAAACACTACATTGGGCAAATAGGCTGAACACTCGCCATCAGGCAACACGAATGTCATCGAGCCACAATAAGACATGACCCACTAGCACTACTGACATTATGTACAAATGAGGAAGGACACCATTCTGACTGGGTCAACATATTCATTATAGTACAATCTAAACAGAGATACGCACAACAATTCCTAGAAGCATGGCATTCCAACTGGAACTCTGTCAACAAACACATAGATTTTGATGCATCACAGCCTTTGAATCACTTCGGTATCAAAGTTGTTTCACTCTTTCAACAATTTTTTCAGAAACACAGAGCACATTCATGCGATCGATGTTATCTCTGAGATAGAAGCAGTAGTAGTCAAAAATGGGAGAACTTCCAAAATAATAGAGAGAGAGAGAAAATGCGAAATTGGAAGGGGGATATGGAGTGAGAAGAAACAAGGGATAGAGACGAAATCTACCAAGGCTCTGAGGGAGTGGGTGACCCAGAGGTGAAAGCAAGAACACAATGAATGAAATACATTTCCTGAGATCAAATCTATTTCCATCCTGTTGCCTGAAGACCAGGTCCTGGGGCCGGGTCTGTCCAGCTCATCTTTTTCAACGCATCGGCAAACAATATAATTCACTCTGCTGCGTGGCACACTCAAATGACCATTTTTATTAATTTCGAAATGAAATTCGAGATACAGTCAGAACTTGCCCACTGGCTTCTGAGTTGATAGCAATATTCAAACATGTTGTTGTAATTCATAGTGGGATCAGGTCGGACAAGCCCGCAAATTCCTGTTTGTTACAAATCGTCCGCCTTCTTGATAGTTTGGCGTTTGAACTGAAATAGAATCTCCTGGACTTTTTGTGCAATTAACGAATTTAATTGATGTATGCATTTGTGCAAAGGGATATTTCAGCATACTATTCAGCTCCTGTCTAAATATAGTCTGGGTCACGGCATAAATCATCGTGTTTGTGCAGCAACTGAGCAGTTGCATCATGAATCCTAATTCCTGCACAAAAGTATCGAGATTCACAGAATCGTACCCCAACCACCACATCCGGTTCCACAGAAAATACACCATTACTAATGACCATAACAGGATGAACTTGAGCGAGATCACAAACAGTAAAATGATCGTTTTTTTTTCGATTCTGCATTTCTGTGCCACACTGACTGTCTCCGTTTGTCTGAGACCGGAGTCTCCTGCGGGCTCTGCTGGTCACTGAAATGTGTCTTACGGTGAAAAGTTTGAGCATCAGAATCATGAGAAATGGGAGAGTCGGGGTTAGAATGTTGTGGAGGAAATCAGTTGTGACTCAGGCACGAGAATATTTAACATTAGTTGTTACCTCACAAAACCACGAGTTGTTGTCCAACCAGTACTGACCTGTGTACATAAAATACTACAAAATATTCTTTAAGCAGCTCAGCAAAATCACTGCTCCCAAAACCACACTTGCCGTTTTCTCTCTGAAATATTTACTTTTCATATTCTGGCAACAAATGGCCACAAATCGATCAAAGGTGAAAGTTACAGTGAAATAGATAGAACAGTCAGTGGTTTGCATAAAGCAGAATAGCGTGGATATTACACACGGGGATATACCACATGAAACTGAAATGTTCATAATAAACAATTGGGATGTGCCCCAATATCAGGTCGAGGTTAATGACCAGTAGATCCGCTACTGCCGTCGCCCCGAGGTAACGACGGACACATGAAGGCAATCCACAATCTTTGTGATGGAAGACGAAGATCGTCACTACGTTAACTGGGAGGAAGGCAAACAAAGAAATTTATGCATCATGTTGATGCGATGTTGCCAGTTTTATTGAGCACATCGTGTGCTAAGAGTTACTGGAATAATTTAAGCTGAAGGAACAAACAGAAAAGTCTGAATTACTGCCAAAAGCGTGATGTGAAATGCAGATCAACTTCCCTAGCCAAACTCACAGACATACACCTGCATCTAGATTTGGCTTCCTGAACATTCCCACACAATGGATCACTCAAGAGCAGATGCAAGTCCCTTCTTTTCATTTCCTGATATGGAGGGACAATATGTGACCATTCTGTAGGATTCTCTCCCACTTCCTTGAAGACAGACATAGTTTGGAAATTTGGGTTTTTTAATCGAGATTGTGGTTGACGTCTATAGAGAAAAACAAATACAAACGCAGGGAAAACATACTCATCCCTTTATCTGCCGGAGAAGTCTTGGAAACTGGTTCATCTTCTCCCTGGGAGGCGATCTCATCCCTCGGGAATTATATCTTTGGTTCAAGTAACTAAAATCTGGTCAATTTAATATAATTTCAGTTATGGAATGCTTTCGGTAAGTGTACAAAGAAAATTAGCCAGAGTAAGATAGGTAGGAATACTACTAAATTTTACAACTGACAAAAAACCTTCACAAATTACACAATAAAACACAAAGAACAGAACAAAGATCACGTGCAATGCTCAGCCTATCCACATAGACTTAATTATGATGTTCTGTGTACATACAACAGTCCCAATAAGTAAACTCAGTCTACATGCCATTATAAATGAAACACATGCTTACACATTGAAGTTGAAGGGCAGAAATGCACAGAGAGAATTTCTACACAGCTCCCTTTTGGACATCTCACCTGTTCAAGACTGAACTAAAACTGCTCAACTCAGCGAGAGAGCTGACCACTCCATTTTCTTTATACAGGTCACTGCACAAACATGACAACTTTGGCCTGAAGTCGTGTTTGTTTACATATAAACAAAAGGCCTCTCAAAATCTTTTTCATCTCTGTACCAAACCAGACGGACTTGAGCCCGGTCCGTTTAATTGCCCCTCTGAAAAAAACAAGGACAGAGTATCCTTGATCAAAAGAACAGCTTTTCGAAAAATAGAGACTAGCTTTTTGACAAATGAACCATCTATACCAAAAGATGGCTTCATTTTTAGCACTTCAAAGCATGGTTAGTAGTCTCAATACACATACACACTATTCGAACTGTAAACATGCAAACTTGGACAACCCCAAGTAAATTCGCGAAGCCTACACACATCACTGAACGCCACCATACCACATTTGAGTCTCGATAACTCATTGGCAATCATGATCTCACGACCTGCCCTATGCACAATTATTACATTGAATAGCTGCAACAATAAACTCCAACGAAACTGTCTGGCATTTTCATCCTTAATTCTTTCCACAAAACACGAAAGGTCAGCATCAGTGAATACGATTTTTTCATAGAACATAGAACAGTACAGCACAGAACAGGCCCTTCGGCTCACGATGTTGTGCCGAACATTTGTCCTAGCTTAAGCACCCATCCCTGTACCTATCCAATTGCCGCTTAAAGGTCACCAAAGATTCTGACTCTACCACTCCCACAGGCAGCGCATTCCATGCCTCCACCACTCTCTGGGTAAAGAACCCACCCCTGGCATCTCCCCTATACCTTCCACACTTCACCTTAAATTTATGTCCCCTTACAAAACTCTGTTGCACCCGGGGAAAAAGTTTCTGACTGTCTACTCTATCTATTCATCTGATCATCTTATAAACCTCTATCAAGTCACCCCTCATCCTTCGCCGTTCCAACGAGAAAAGGCCTAGCATTCTCAACCTATCCTCGTACGACCTATTCTCCATTCAAGGCAACATCCTGGTAAATCTTCTCTGCACCCTCTCCAAAGCTTCCACATCTTTCCGAAAGTGAGGCGACCAGAACTGCACACAGTACTCCAAATGACCTGTACAGTTGCAACATCACTTCACGACTCTTGAATTCAATGCCTCTGCCAATGAACCCTAATACACGATAGGCCTTCTGACAAGTTCTATCCACTTGAGTGGCAACTTTCAAAGATCTATGAACATAGACCCCAAGATCCCTTTGTTCCTCCACCTCACTAAGAACACTACCGTTAACCCTGTATTCTGCATTCTTATTTGTCTTTCCAAAATGAACAACCTCACACTTGGCAGGGTGGAACTCCATCTTCCACTCAGCCAAGCTCTGCATCATATCTAAGTCCCTTTGCTACCGACAACTGCCCTCCTCACTATCCACAACTCCACCAATCTTCGTATCATCTGCAAATTTACTGACCCACCCTTCGACTCCCTCATCCGAGTCATTAATAACAATTACAAACAGCAGAGGACCCATAACTGATCCCTGCGGAACTCCACTTGTAACTGGGCTCCAGGCTGAATATTTACCATCTACCACCACTCTCTGACTTCGACCGGTTAGCCAGTTTTCTATCCAATTGGCAAAATTTCCCTCTATGCCATGCCTCCTGACTTTCCGCATAAGCCTATCATGAGGAACCGTATCAAATGCCTTACTAAAATCCATGTATACTACATCCACTGCTCTACCCTTACCCACATGCTTGGTCACCTCCTCAATGAATTCAATAAGACTTGTAAGGCAAGACCTACCCTTCGCAAATCCGTGCTGGCTGTCCCTCATCAAATACATTGGTGGGAATATGAATACTGAAATGTTACAATTCTAACACAAAGCTTAAAAGCTATTTCTCAACCTTTGAATAGTTCTTTTGATGAACATTCAAGTTATGGATGAAAATGTCCGATGGATCTGTCCATCTCTTCGTCATCCACCTGCAGAAGCACTGCACAGACACCCACATGAAGTGAATCGATTGCCACCTCGAAAGGCTTCGTGTAATCCATTGTGGCTAATGCAGTGGCAGTGGTTAATACAGTTTACAGAGTGTCAAATGGTTTTGGACAGTCCACTGTGCACTGGCATTTCTTGCTCATTTTTTAACAGTTCGGTGGTTGAAGTAGCCACGCTGCTAAAGTTCGGCAAAAACGTTTAGAAAAATCCGTTCAATCCCAGTAAATGCAGTAATGCTTTTCTCGTCAACAGCGTGGAAATTCCCCAGTTAGTTCGTTTTCGCATCTCGTGAGTCCGTTTATCCATGTCCAATTACATGATCCAGGAAGGTGAAGTGGGCCTTGGTAAATTCATTTTCAGCTCGTTTGACGACCAAGACTGCCTTCCGAATTAGATTGAACAAGTCTGATAAGTGCTGTATGTGTTCCTTCCACATGTGAATAAATATCATTTGATAATCAATATACACCACACTGTTGGTTAGTTCGGCAATGACCTTATTGTTCAGTCTCTGAAATGTGGCTGGAGTGTTTTTATAACCAACTGGCATAACATTGAGCTGATGATGCTCATTTGGCGTTTTAAAAACAGAATTTACCTTTGCTTCGTCTGACAGAGGTACTTGCCTATTGCCTCTGAGCAAATCCAACTGAGAAATATAAGTTGATTGTCACACTTTCACGACACAGTCCTGCAAACGGAAATTGGATATGCATCAGTCATTGTTAAGGCGTTGGTTTTGCAATAGTCCACACATAACCGTTGAGTGACACGTGGTTTTGGCATCATCATCATAGCTGAGCTCCAGTCACTATAAACTCACTTCATACATGCCATCATAGAGCATGGACTCTATCGCTTTCTGAACCTGTGCCAACTTTATAGGGTTATGGTTATCAGGATGTTGTTTAATCGGAACACCATCTCCTGTTCCGACCTTATGCACAATTAGGTTAGTACTTCCCAATTTATTTCTGCATATCTCCACGTGTAATATTAGTAACTCTTTCAGTTCATTTCGAATTTCCTGTGAAAGGTATTCAATAATTTCACCTAATTTTGAACAACTTCCTCATCGTCCAACTTGATTTGAGGAATGTCCAATTTACAATCGTCTGACCTTGGTTCTTCCTGCTCTGTTGTAATCATTAACACCTTCTCCTCTTTTTTCGTTCCGTATCAAAATACATTTTGAACAAACTTACATGACACACTCTGTCAGATTTCATCCTGTACAGAGTCCTTATCAAGTAGTTCACCTCACTCAATTTCTTCTTAATTTGAGAAGGTTCTTCATAGATGGTACATAGAAGATTTAAATTGCTTTGTTCCCAATTTATCCAATACCTCCTTGAATATTTTGGATGTGAAGTTATGACTTGATTATCCTTGATATGACTTGATCTCTATTGGTAGTTCGTATTGCGTAAAAAAAAAACAAATGAATTAGTTCTTCCACAACCCTTTTAGCTCTGTTATTGTGTAATTGGATTGCCTCCAGAAATCTAGTCAACACATCCACTATTGTTTATAAATACTGATTCCCACTTTTTGTTTTACGTCGGGAACCTACACAATCAATTCAGACTCTTGTGAAAGGGTCCTTAAATGTGTCAATTGGTATGAAATGAGCAGGGTTGTTTCTACTGTCTGTGGTTTGCCGATTAGCTGACATGTAAAACACGTCTGGCAGAATTAGTTACACCTTTCTATGGTTCAGGCCATGAAACATTTTTTGCCTGGGTGTTCCTCACCACTAAATGACCATCAAGTTGTAGCTCATGCGCTAATCACAGCACCTCCTTTCTTTTCCCCACTGGCAAAACAAATGGATGAATCTCTGCCCATTTCCAATTTTTTTAAAGCCTGATGGTCTCCATTCCCTCATTAAGACGTCCATTGTGAAGTAATAACACACAGAAAGGCATTCACTCTCGTTTTTCTGTATGTGCTCTTTAATATAACTGTTTTAACTTTTCAACTTTCTGCTGTAATTCAATAAGATTGGTAGAGCTAAATCTACTGGCATGTTTACATAATTGCGCCTACTCTGTTCCACTTATCTGATCAAAGTAGGTTTCAGATAATATTATGGCAGCTTCAACTTGTGTCTCTGTGAACTTGTGTTCACATAATCAGGAAATCTCCTTGATTCACATTCTCCAGGTCTTCAGTTGTCTGTGTCTCCAATGGCCTGTCAACTAGAGTAGGCAGCACGCCTACTAGTGAATTATTTATATCATTTGCAAGGACAAAGAACATTCCTGGAGCTATGAGTTTGTCCAGTGCTCCTACCACAAATTCTACACTATTCTCTGGACTCTCTAGCCTCACTGCACATAACTGAGCACTTTTTGTCTCACCATGAATTCGTGTTGCAAGCGTCTTGTCAGCAAATAGTGCCTCAGGAGTACATGTCTCATAATCCTTCCGCATACAAATTGGGAGGATCATTTGTCCCTTAATATTGTGACCCCCTTTCCTAATACTCCTGCCGACGTGTATAAAGTTTACCCTAGCATATATATAGTTTAAACAGTTCTGCCAATTCCTCCTTAACTAACATCTGATCGTCCTGTTTTCTCTGAGGCAGTTGTCTAACTTCCCTTGTGCTGTTTCTTGATTGTCCAACAAAACGTCCAGGCTGGCTTTCTCCTAGAATACCAATACTGTAATGTTGTGTGGCCCAATTTATGACAAGGAAAACACCAGGGTTTTTTTTTACTTCTTTTTCCCGCTCAATGGTTCTTTTTTTACCCTGTGTTAAATCATCCTCATGAGCTTCACTGAGATTTACCCTTCCCTTTCAAGGTGAGGATTTCTCTTTGCCCATTTTATCTATCTCATGGACTGGAATTGATTTTGGAATCTAAAACCAATTTTATGGACGAGCTCATAATCATCAGCCATTTCAGCTGCTAATCTTGTTGTTTTAACTCTCTATTCTTCTATATGTGTTTGCAATACAGCAGGCAGTGAATTTTTGAATTCCTCCAAAACAACGACTTTTATGAGGGCATCATGGTTTGCTCGACTTTTAAAACTCTTATCGATCTGTTGAAATTGCCCAGTTTGATACTTTCTAATTCAGGAGAGGTTTGATCTGGGTCCCTCCTTGAATTCCTGAAACGTTGTCGGTAGACATCTGGTACAAGCTCATTCCACTTAAAATGGCCTTTTTTCACCTCCTCATAATCCGCAGATACCTCCTCAAAATCCGCAGATACCTCCTCTGATAGGGATGCGAATACCTCACTCGTCCTACCTGCACGTTTCGTTTGGATCAATAAATACCACATTGCCACTAGCCATTGCATTTGTTTAGCCACCTTTTCAACTGAGATGAAGAAGGCATCCAGATCCTTCTGATCAAATTCAAGCAATGCTTGAACATATTTTAACAGTTTCTCACTGGGCGCCTGACCTCCAGGGACTTGCTCCTCCTCACGATGCCTACCTTCAACCTTTATCGCCAGGCTCTAAATCTGATTTCCCTTTATAAGTGTCAATTTTTGAAGTTCAAAAGCTCTCTTTTTCGTTCTCTGCTCACTCTTTTCCCTTTCTTCTGCTTCTAATCGTAATTCAAACTGTTTCATTTCTGCTGCATTTTCCTTATTTCATGCCTCGAACTCAAATTGCTTCATTTGCAATTGAATTGTTGCCACCTCTATCGACTGTGATGGTTTTTCCAATAAGTTTAAATGCTGATGTATTGCTGTAATTATCTCTCCTTACCTCACAGAAGCAGGCAGTTCCAATCCACGTTTCTTTGCTAATTCCAGCAAGTTGGTCTTATTCACTTCTTGCAAAATTTCCAAAGTCACCGCATCCACACCCAGAAAACTTTTGGCGACTGAAAGAGCCATTCCTACCCAAGCATTGTCTACACAATCAAACCAGCAACCGAAATAAAAAAAAAAACTATCATGTACCACTTGCTATTTAAAATCCCGCAAAGAGCCCCCAGTCTGTAATTGACTAGGCTATACCACTCAAAACATTCTTAAGCAGGCAGCCCCAGACCACAATGTAATTTGCTGTGATGTTTGCACAGTCAAAATTAACCGGACTGAGATAGCTACATTGAATACTAGATTTTAAACAGTCAAGAAAGTAATCACAATATTAAACAATGAATCATAAAGAATAAAATGGACAACACTTACGGAGTGCTACCTCTCCAACTAGATGGAATTATGCTGTTCCATGTAAGCACAACAGTTCCAATAAGCAAATTCCGTTTTACAACCAGTACAAATGGAACGTATGCTTACTGGTTGAAATTGAAGGACAGAAAGAGAGAGAGAGAGAATTTCCACGCAGCTTCCTGTTGAACCTCTAACCTGTTAAAGACGGAATTAAAACTGCTTAGCTCAGCTGGAGAGCTGACTACTCCTTTTCCTTTATACGGGTCATTTCGAAAACATGACCATTTTCCCCAAAATTTCATCTGTTTACAAATCTCCTAAAGATCTCAAAAGTCCTTTCCCATCTTGGTACTAATTCATACTGGTTGGAATTCGGTCCGCTTCGTTATCCCCACTGATAATAACTCAAGGACAGAGTAGCCTTAAGCCAAGGGACAGCTTTTCGAATAAAAGTACTAGCTCTGTGATAGTGGGATGGGAAGATACTTAAATGAAGCACTAACCTATGACTTCCTTCGTCTGTCACAATACTGCCTCTTTGCAACACAGTCACTTCACTTATTGCTACGTAGCAAAAACCTGATGTGTGGGAGATTGTAGCCCAACAATGATACATCTCACTTTAGATCAGACGTTGCATGTTCTAAACAAGTGAACCTCTTGATGTTTGATGGCCGCTCAACAACAGAAGCCGTAGTCCCATAACCCCTATTCACACTAATGGTGAGATAGACTGTTATGCACTGGCTTGATAAAACCCAATGGAGGACAATAAGTTCAGTTTCAGTGTTGGTTGATCCTGCCATATTTGCTTGTACTGGTCCTGACGGCTCTCTGTCAGAGCAGGTCACGTTGCATTTCAACCCTAACAGGTCCCTTTATTTGCACTCTGTGTGACCTTTCAGCGAATCAGATAATATAAAACAGGTTGAACGATGCTTTTGAGGTAGTTCGTTGCCTGCCAAATAAGAATGTTCATTCAATTCCAACAGGGATGATGCTCTGCTTTAATCTTATTCTTTTCTACACTACCGCCTATGATCTTTTTTTTTTTACTTTGTAGAATGCAATCCCAGTCTTTAATCGATCCAAATCTGAACTAGCAGAAACTCTGTGGAACGGTATTTCAAGGGTTTACCACACTCAGTTCACTCATCGAAGTCCGCTCTTTGGAAAACATTCTTGATTTGGGGAATCCACATTTTCGTCTGTCTGGTGCGACATCTGGCATGTCCTCCGGCAATACCATTATTCTCACTGTTTGGGCGCACAGTGTTTTGCACTGTATTTGCACAATAGACTACGCTGTGCATTGTGGCTGCAGCAAAAGTGGCTTGAATGAGTCACAACAGTTGTTCTTGGAGTTTCCGAATTATAACACTTACTGAAGGAACTCGGTGGTGTGTTACTTAATATTGCCATAAAACTTGAGGACGTTTCGACAATGTTTTCAGACAAGGACTTAGAGGATTTTCAAACAACAACAATCCAGGAACAGCACTTTTGTCGAATCAGGCGGTGTTCCATTTGAAGTGGATGTGACGAGCATGTTTACATGCTCCTGCTGTTCTTGTCTTTCCGGCTTATGGAAGTGACAGGTTCTATAAAACATCACATTGAAGTGCATATGCATAAAACTTCCTTTTGCAAACATCCCAACCGCTCTTGTGTCGTCCAAACCTTAATAACATTTATATTTCCTGATCGACATTAGCAAATCGTTGTGGTGTTTGTTTCAATCTAAGTGTTTTCAGGACCTTATTTTTCGCATGCTGCCCTTATGAAATATCAACTGCATTCAGCTCAGTTTCACAATCTGTCATTTTCGTTTTCGTTCCCCTGTCTCAGCTTCGTTTTTCTATTCTGTTCACCATAAACGAGAAGGTGATAATGGAAACCACAAAAATCAAGATAAATATCCCGTCAGGATCTAACGGTGATGCTTGATTCCTCAGATATGAATATCAACCACATTTCGTCAGGTAAACAGAAAGCACGATTCACAACGAGAAGGAAACTTATACATTTATGTGATTAAGTTGTTCATCCCATTTGCTAAAACAGAACCGAAGTGACTCTGTAGAGAAAATGTGTAAATGTAGGGAATGTGGGAAAGGATTCAATTAATCTGGAACGTCATCGACGCAGTCGTGCACGGGAGAGCCTATTCTGCTGCACTGAACGTGGTCAGGCCTTTGCTCATTCATCCTCCCTGGAGTTCTGACGAGAGAGAGTCTATTTACCTGTTCTGTGCGGGAAGAGATGCATGTTTTTAGCCGCGATGCTGAGACACCAGCCAGTTTACAATAATGACAGAGAGTGAAATTGCTCTGGCTGGCCTAGGAGCATAACTGTCTATATGGACTGCAAGAGTACTAGCTCATTCCCATTGAATAATCCCCGTTCTCATGTTTTCACTGCAGCAAGAGATTCACGCCATAGTCCAGTCTGTGAACCAATCAATTGGCTCATACTGGGGCGAAGTTTTTCACCTGCTCTGTTTCTGGGAAGGGATTCACTAATTAATCCAATTTACCTATACAACGGCGGGTCCATACTGGGGACAAAACTTTCGATTGCCTAAAAAGCGGGAAATACTATTAAAGTTCTGGGGCTCTCACTCAGAACCAACTGCTCACACTTAGAAGATACCATTTAGTTGCATTCGCTGTGGGAGTGGAGTCCGCTGATCATCCCATTGTTCTCCAGTGAGTTCACATTGGGGAAAGGCTGTTCACCTGTTCCACGTTTGTAAAGAGACTTGGTTGCTCATCTAACTTATGGAGAAACCAATTAATTCACAAGTAATTCCTGGGATTGACTTCTGCTCTAATTTTTAACCAACGCACAACCATGTTCATTCTGAAAGTTGCAACATGTTTCTGATTAGTTTAGTCATCTCCAATTGTTCGAATTCTGGATAAAAGTCAAATCTGTCAAAGTGTGTCAAATATTTCTGCAATCGCTGAGATAAATTGATTCTTTTTGAAGTAAACTCTTTATTATTTCACAAGTAGTGTACTCCGAGAAAGAACCCATAAACAGCAGTGAGGAACCTAACCATTCCATCGGTTTCTTTTTTTTCAGTGGTATCATTTAAAAGAGGAATGTTGTTCCTTTATGGACAGGGGAACTTGCCCATGGACACCTTTTGAAATTGTTGAGGTCTCCTGATCAGAGAGTGGAGCTCATATGAGATGATTAATCTGCCGTGTACCTTGAACAACAGCTGAGTGGATCTTTCTCTTCATTCACTGAATGTCACTGAAACTCTTGCTTTAGTAAAATAGTTCAAATTCAACAATTTCATTGCTGCAGCAAAGCTAATACTACCTATAATTAGTATTAGCACTCAGTCTCTCTCTATCCTATATATTAATTATAACGGCTTAGCGCTCATATAATTTCAAATCACAAGTTATGTTACAGATGCAGCTTAGATTCTCATACAGCTATTTGTGTTCGCATCTCATCGACATTATTCACCAAACTGTGCCCATTTATCTGTGTGCATTTTGAAATGTAACTTCCAAGCTTTCCAATCTGAGAATCGCCCAATGAACAGTTTGGAGAAGAGAGATTCCCAGCTCACCACCTTCAGAATCAGCCTAAGAACAGTGTGGGATGTGTTTGGAGAAAATGGATTCCCAGTTCCTGTCTGGGAATTTCTCCATGAACAGCAAGGCATGTGTTTGAAGAAGAAACATTTCCAGTTATCCACATTAAAAGCGACAATGAAGGGATCAAATGGGCTGCCTGATGCTGCTTTATACCCCCACTGCAGAGCTTGAGAAGCACCCCGCGTGAACCTTGCTTAATATGGGCTGGAATGAATTCCGTTTTGTACAAGGAAGTGTAACTGGTGGAGGAGTCCAGGATAAATGTGAAGTGAGACAGGATCAAGTTTAACCTTACAAAATGAGAAACTCAATTGTCCCAGCTGCTCCCGGTCCATCAGCGCCTGTATCACAGCGAGAGTGATCTATTTCATCTAATCCAGAAAGTGAGGATAAAGTCCATTCGCACATCAAATCTGCACCAATATTCTGAAGAGCATCCCACGACCAACACTATCGCCCTCAACCCACATTTACCGCAGGTAACCCAACTTCCCCGCCAAATCATAAATTGTATAGGGGCATTCAGTATGGGGTTCCATTAGTCTGTACATCTTCGGACTGTGGGAGGAAACTGGAATAAGTGGAAACACGGAAAGATCAAGCAACCTCTCCACCATCAGTTTAAAACTGTCGAAATTTAACCAAAGTTCCTGAAGCTGTGAGGCAACAGTGCTAACAACTGAATCACTGGGCAAATCCAGATGGTTCTATTATGAGCTTTATCTGCCTGGAGAGTGTCTGTCATTCCTGATGAAGAGTTTATGCTCGAAACATCGATTCTCCTGCTGAACTCTTGTTACCCAAATGGCCAAGGCTTTTAAGCGTCACACTTTTTTTATTCTGATCTCCCACATCATCAATTCTTACTTTCTCCTCGGTAAATTTCTGATTCTAACTGGAATTTCTCATCTTTATGATCATGCGTTATCCCATTAGCGTCGCCCCTGGACGCAGGCCTGTGATATTTTACACCTTAAACTTGATCATGTTTTGAACTGAGCAGTCCGGAGACAGCCACATTGCTTTGTGTCGAGCAATCACGTGTCGTACAGAGCAGGTAAGGACAGCAGTTTCCATCTCCAAAATGGCCTAGTGTCACTGGATGGTGTTTCTCACAACAACCAAAACATGGTCATTGTATTATTCTTGTTTTCAGACCATTTTATTGAATTCAAATTCCATGAGGTTCGAATCCTGACTCAGACGATTTGCAGATATTTGGAGTAACGCTCCAGCGATCGTAGCAGGAGAACATTGCCTGCTCTATCACAGCCATTGAGTCATAGTGTCCTACATCATGAAGACAGGCTGTTTGGTCCAAACTGGACTGGCCAAATGTCCGTTCACACGAACCCCATTTCCATGGCTTTAGCCCATATCCTTCTAAATATTTCCTATGCATACATTTCTCCAAATTCCTTTTCAAATGTTGTTGAACCACTTCCACCAGCTGTTCCTTCTACATGTGCACTCCCCTCTGCTTGACAAATGTTGACCCTCAGGTTCTGTGTTTTTTTTACTCTCTAATATTAACTTGTTGCCCTCTTGTCCTCAATATCCTAACTCTGAAAGAAAGACAGAATGCATGCACACTTCCCATGCAGCTCATGATCTTATGCATGTCTAAATGATCACACCTTAGTCCCCCACGCTCGTTATAAAGGTTTCCTAGCATGTCAAAACTCTCCAGATAACCAAGAAACTTCAGTCATCTCAACAGCCTTGTCCTTTCTTCTGCCCTTTTTCCAGTAAAATAACATTGATTTCGTTAGCAAGATGACAATACTCCAAGTGCAGCCTCACCATCGCTCTGAACAACTGCATCTTAACCTCCCAATGTTGATACTCTGTTCCCGAACTGATGAAGGCTAGTCTTCTAAAAGCCTACTTCACTTTATTTTTAGAAAACTGCGCAACTGAACCCCAAGACCTCTCGGTTCCACTGCTTTTCTTAAGGCCCGAACATTCAACAAGAATTACCAACCTTGGTTTGGCATTCCAAAATGCAAGATCTCACATCTGTCGATATTAGACATGAGTTGTCATTTCTTAGCCACTTCCGCGACTGATCAATGTCCTCCTACCATTTCTGATAGCTTTCCTCGCTGACCACAATGCCGTCTATTTTCGTGTCATCTGCAAATTGAGTAATAATGCCTTGCATATTCCCATCCAGAAAATTGATGCAGCTGCTCACCATTAAGTGTCTAGCACCAAACCCTGAGGCACCCCACTAGTTACAGGCCTCGAGTCCGGTAAGCATCCGTCCACTATTACCATCTGCTTCCTACCGTCAAGTGAATTGTGTATCTAATTTACCAGTTCCCTGGATTCCCTGCGATCGTATCCTCCAGAATAGCTAACCATGCAGAATCTCATCAATGTACTTACTGATGTCCATATGGACTACATCTACAGCCCTGCCCTCGTCCGCGTTCCTTGTCACTATTTCAAAGAACTCTAATAAAATTTGAAACATGATACACTATGCACGAAGCCATGCTGCCAACTCCTAAACAACCACATATATGTCTTATGTCATAATCTTTCCAAGGACCGTACGTACCGTTGATATAAGGCGTACTGGGTCTATAGGTCCAACATTTCTCTTTACAACCCTTCCTGAATAAGAGCAAAACATTCACTGCCCTGCAGTCTTCCGGAACGTCACACGAGGCCAGCCATACTGCAACAATATCTACCAGAATCCCCGCAATTTCTTCTGCAGCATCTTGCAGGGTTGTTGAACATATCTGCTTCAGATATTTGTCCACCTTCATATATTATAATATGTCCAACAACTCCCTGCTTTTATATGGACTATCTCCAAGCCAGCACTTCTAACTCCCCCTTGTTCTCAAGCCTTCACGTCTATCCCTATGGTAAACGCAGAGAAGAGACATTTATTGTAGAACTTGCCCATCTCCTGCAGTTTTGCATATACATGTTCACTTAGTCTTTGAGGATCCTATTTTCTCTCTAGTTATGTCTTTTTTTTTCCTGTCATACGTTGAAGAAAAAAATTGGATTCACCCTACTGATCTCATTCAAGACTATCTTTGACTCCTAAGTAACTGTTGAGTATGACACTTATGGACATGCAGTTAAACTACTTGAGCTGCTATCACTATGTCCTTGTTCAGTTAAATTTTAATCTTCGCTCCACTCAAACTTAATAACTTTTGTGTACTATGTAGAGCAGTATTCCCCTTCATTTAACTTTGCCCTTTTACACTCTTCCATTCATCTTACCACTCTTTACTCTGATCAGATAATACTGAGCACAGAGGACAATGCATCTGTTGCAGGTTTTATATTACAGTCACGACACCTTCGTCTTAAGCATTGAATTACATCATAAAACAGGGAAATACCACTGGAAACGGGTACCAAACACAGTATATTCCTGCTTCAGACCAACAACTGCAAAAGTGGCAAGGGATAATCTCTCCTGCCCGATGTGAACTTGCTGGTGTTGCCAGAGGCTTTATTTTATCAGTTATCCCGTGTCACACACGGAACTGGTGGACAACCTTGCCTTCAAGCAAGAAACTGATGTGGAGACGCCCTGTTCAAATGCGAATGTTACTGCAAACATCCCTTAATTAACATAAATATATTTGATTCAGTGAACTCTCGGTTAAAGGCCCAACGCACTCCCGCTGTGCCACTTTGCAATCTGAATTGCTTGCACTGCTGCCGAGTGGTGATACTGCGAATAAAATAAACGTTTACTGGAAACTGGAAATTCGAAACTGGAAGCTCTCCCTGATTCACAATTTCAATGAATCATCCAGCCCAGAAGGCAACTAACAGACGCATTGCAAAGAAGAGCAGTAGCACAACATCAACACAAATAGCATGTCAGAAAAACAAGTGGCTGAAATAGACCAACAATTCACTCAGACGGACCATCTTATAATTTTTACTGAAGGTTCTGTAAAGGCCGATCAAAATTTGCATTTCTCAATTGGAAAATTTCCGAAGAAGGGTTTCTGGAAGGAAAAGTTAACTTTGTTTTCCCCTTCCAGATGCTGTCAAACCGAATGAGTTTCTCCAACAATTTCTCTTTTTGTGACTTTGCTGATGACCATTTGTCTGTCAACGTTAGCATTTCCAGAAGCTTACTTAATGATATTCGAGTTCATCTGAACAATATCATTTTCTGTTCGCGCTTTACCATCTCGTTCTCGCCCTCTTTGTTTCCAAAGTCACACGTGGCATCTTGCGGATTGTTTGACCTCCTGTCATTGTGGATTCAAACACACGAAAATTCTCCTGGTTCTGATGAAACGCCTTTAACATGGAAGAAGACAACCGGTCAAACATATAAAGAGTGAATATAAAACCGAGTCTGTCGTGGGAGAGCAAGCCACAATTATGGCTGACAACTGACATTACCTTGGATGAGTTTTTGATGGGAGCACAGAAATTGTTTTCCTTAACAAATTCTGTTTTGGTCAACAATGCTCGAATATTTGTTGCAGCCTGATGCCCCAATGATTCCTGATCCATGTTAAAAGAAGATGCTCGAGTTGAGTTTGGCCCTCTCAGCCTCGGCATTTCCCCCGCCTCTCTACCGTCACAGAAGTACAGAGCGTGAACTGACTGTGTCACTGGACACACAGAGTAGTTCCACGCGCTCATCTCGATCGCATTTCTGGTTTTACATTCACAGCTAGTTCACTGAGTTTCTCTGACTCCGGGTGAAAGCTAATTCTGCAGACACTGGAGAGTCAGAGTCGCAGAGTTTGATGCTGGAAAAACACAGCAGGTCAGACAGAATTACAGGACCAGTGGATTCGACGTTTCTGGAATAAGGCCTGCATCTGGAATGTGATGATGATGGGCTGATGTCCGAAACATCGACTCTTCTAATCCTTGGATACTGCCTGACCTGCTGTGTTTTTCCAGCACCAAACTCTGTGACTCGATTTTGGAACCTGCGAGATGAGATGATGTGAGCGTCTGCAATGTTTAAAAACTGCTGAAGTAACCCATGTTAAACTATATTGCTATTGAAGAATCAATTTCAACAGTACGCTGTACGATCAACATACTGAGTTAGAAAACCTCCTGAACACACCTTACAAAAGCATCTCCTTCCAAACCATCTGCTCGAAGGAGGTTCCAATCAATATCGGGAAAGTTAAAATCACCCATTACAACATCCCTACTACATTCACACTTTTCCAAAATCTTCCGACCTATGCTTTTGTCAATCTCCCCGCTGCTAGTGGAGGGCCTATAGTAAACCCCTAATGAGGTGATTGCTGCCTTACTGTTCCTAATTTCCACCCATACAGACTCAGTAGGCCGATCCTCCTCGCTAATGGTAATTCCTGTAGCTGTGATACCCTCTATGATTCCGTCTATTCGACCCATTTAAGATTTTCAAATTGTCCACTCTGTTCCCAAGTGTGGTTATTAACATTTGTGCTTTAATTCTCAACAGCACATGTTACTGGAAGGATGTTGTTGACTGATCCAGCAAGGGGAAGCACTTCAGCTGCCGGGGAGGCAGCGTGTGAATGAAAGTGAAAGCATGTAATTTCTGCCAGCAGTACCTTGTATCTATGATGGAATAAAAGCCACTGGACAGATTATCTTTATTTCCACTCTGGGCAGAAGTGTTTACTTTTATCACAAATCTGAAGATGAAATAGACTAAACTGATTCAGATGTATATGCATGAACAGCACAGACTTTTCCTTCAACGCTAATAAGATTGTACAGCACAGACGAGTTTGATGCATTGAATTCGGGTTGATGGGCTCAGCTTGCTTTCACTAGAAAGTATTTGCAGTGGTAAATTGTTCACAATTGAAAGATGGAGTTTGTTTCATGAGCAGCTACTGAGTGTCGTTGACTAGTACGTACCTGTGAGGTAGGGTGAAAATGTTCGAGTGAGGGAATCGTGGTTTACAAAAGAAGTTAATTTTCTGTCAAGAGAAAGAAGGCGGCTCGTGTAGAAATGAGACTTGAAGATCACGTTGAGAATCACAAATTAGCCAGGAAGGCACAAAACAGATGGGGAAGAAAAGCCAGTAGGGGATATGAAGCTTTTTAGCAGGTAAGATGAAGAAAATCCCTAAAGCTTTCCCAGGTATTCGAGGATGCAAATAAAAAGCAGAGTAAGAAGAGGGCCAGTCAAGGATAGTAGTTGTGAGTTGTGTGTGGAATCTGAAGAGATAAAGCAGGCTGTAAATGACGAATTTTCATCACTATTCACAAAAGTAAAAGACAATGTTATCGAGAATATTGATACACAGGTTATTGAACTGGCCTGGATTCAGGTTCAAAAGGAGGAGGTGTTGGAAATCCTGGAAAGGGTGATAATAAGCAAGTCCCCTTGGCCAGATGCGAATTATGCCAGGATTCTCCGGGATGTTCGGGAAGAGATTACAGAAATTTTGGTTTAGATCTGCATTCTCCACAGGAATAATGCCAGACGTCTGGAAGATAGCAAATGCTGTCCCCTTGTTAAAGGAGCGGAATAGAGGCAACCCTGTTAATCATAGACCAGTGACCCTTATTTCAGTGTTAGGTAAAGTGTTGAAGGAGTTATGGGTGAGAGGACGTTAAATTGTCTGGGAAGGAATCGTGAGCTACAAAATACTCAACATGACTTTGTGAAGGGAGGTCGTGCCTCACAAAAATTACTGCGCTCTTTCAGAAGGTGCCCAAACAGATTGAAGAGGCGAAAGCACTTGATACGGTGCAGATGGATTTCAGGAAAGCAATTAATAGGGTTCTGCACGGTAGGCTAATCCAGAAAATACAGATGCGTAGAATTGATGGCAATTTAGCAGTTTGGACGAGAAACTGGTTAGCTGAAAAAAGACACGTGATGGTAGTTGATGGGAAATGGTCATTTTTGAGTTCAGTTGTTCGTGGGGTACAGCAAGGAACTATTTTCGGGTCACTACTCATCGTCATTTTTAGAAATGAACAGGCTGTGGGCGTAAAACGGTGGGTCAGTAAATTTGCAGATGACAAAAAAGTCTGTGGGTTTGTAGGCAAATCGGAAGGAGGCTGCGGGGATATAGTTAAGCTGCAGAGCTGGGCTGTGTGTTGCCAAATGGAATATCATGTGGGAAAGTGTGAGGTGATAAACGTTTTTAGGAGTAACAAGAATACAGTGAACTCAGTTATCGGGAAGAATCTTGCAGAGCATAGAGTTCTCTGTGTCCACTTGCCCAAATCCCATGCATTTTCCTATCGAGTTTGATAGGCTTGTGAAGAAGGCATACAGTGTATTAGCTTTAATTGGTAGAGGCCTTGAGTTTCGGAGCCATGAAGTCATGTTGCAACTGTACAAAACTCTGTACCAGCCCCGCTTGGAGTATTGAGTTTGATTCCGTTCACCGCAATTTAGCAGGGACATCAAAGCATTTGGAATGTGTGGAGGATATATACTAGGGATTTTGCCTGTTAGAGATGGAACGTCTTATGAAGTGAGGCTGAGGGACTTGATGCTGGTTTCGTGCCTAAAAAGAAGTTTAAAATGTTACTTAATCGAGACACACAAGATGATAATTTGATTAGAGAGGAGGGACAATCAGGCCTTTTTTCCTTGAATGGTCATGGCTTGTATGAAGGGTCATAGATTTAAGTAGATAGAGTATCGATGTTGGAGGAAAGGTCTTTACTCAGAGAGTAGTAAGCGCATTCAACGCGCTGCCTTCAGCAGTGTGATACTCGCCAATTTTAAGGGCATTTAAATGGTCATTGGATAAGCATAAGGATGAAAATGGAATAATGTGCTTCAGATTGTTTTCATAGGTCGTCGCAGCATCGAGGATCGAAGCGCCTGTACTGTGCTGTAATGATCTATGATCAATGTTCTATATAACTACAAAAGATGGAAACCTCAGACAACAGGATGACAAAACACGCATTTCCAGGTGGACAAGTGTTTCCAGGTGGACAAGTTGTGCAAACAGCGATGCCGATGCAGGAGGTGCAGGGAGCGGATTTAAACTTTGCTGGGATAGAGTTAAAACCACACTAACCAACATGTCTTTCTGTCAATCTGCATGTTTCTCTGGATTCCTTCTACTTTATAATTTCAACTGAAATGCAGTTTATCCTAGCACAACATTCTCATATCTTCACTATTCATGAAAACCGTGCAACGTGCTCCTGAATACAGAAAAGATGAAGGGTGATGAAGATGGGTAGAGTGTGTGTCTGGTTGTCTGCATGAAATTTCCTTCAGAACTTTCTGACGTGTCACTGAATCGAATGATGTAAATGAACTGAAGCAATGGAATTCCCCATGACAGTGGAGATGGAGCATTGTCTGCAATCAAAGCAGGAACAGTGGACAATTGTTTTCTGTTCTGCAAAATATTTTTCTGTACCCATTTACGTAATCTGATGATTCAATAATCACTCATCGCTGTGAGTAAAATCTGCTCTTGTGAGGCTTCATGTCAACACCACAGCAACGAAATAGAGCAACTGGTTTGAGGGGTCCGGAGGTAGGATTAAGACATGTCACAATCCGACTGTCCGTGGCTCCAATGGCACAAACGGTCAGCGCGTGATATTTATAAGAAAGTCTGGAGACATATGGAACGTTGGGGTTGCGACATGGAGTATTACCTGGCAGCTTTTACTGACAATGACCAGTTTTTGTTGGAATATCAGGCTGAGAAAGAGTCACAGAAAAATGTATAGTACCGCAGGATTTATTGTAAAAGACCAGTTTCTGATTTTGTCGCATGTAATTTTCCTGGGAACTGTCTAACCTATTTACTGAAACATTGCAAATATTCACCAGGTGAATATCCATCTGTGTGTCGAGACCAGAGGTGATGCTTTACCTCGATGACCTTCATCATACCGCTGACCTTGCATTGCGATAAATTCTGGAAAATGCTGTCAGGCTTTTTCTATAAAAGTCAATTTGCTGCAAACTCGAATGACTGATTAAACAAATTGAAAGGAAATAGATTTATCTCATTAGGCCCTTTAAATGTTGTCGGAAAATCTGGCACCTACGTGAAGAAACGATATATTATCTGAGTGCTGCTGTGAAGAACAAAGGATTCAAACTGGAATAAAGACGAGTCGACAGTGTGGTGCTGGAAAGGAACAGCTGATTAGGCAGCATCCGAACAGCAGGGAGAATCGACGTTTTGGATTTACGTCATTCATGAGGAAGCAGGGGCATATGGCCAAAACGTCAATGATCCAGGCGGATGTTGCCTGACCTGCTATGCTTTTCCAGCCCCACACCCTCAACTCTAACCTCCGACATTTACAGCCATCACTTTTTCCCATAAATAAGGCAAACCTTCCTTGTGTGCAGTTCAGTGAGGTACTCGCTCCAGTTTTTGGTGATTGTGGTGAAAAGCGCAAGGCAACAGGTGACAGTAGTAATGGTGCTTTACATCGACAGTTTCATTCCTACTCACTCTGGCATAACCACCCCATTAAGAGAGGTAAAATCGCCATAGTCTTACGGATCAAGTGAGTAGCGGAGATTAGAAACCTGAGATGGTTCAAAAATTATTCCCATTTTGTTGATACCACTTTAGTCCAGTAATCGATTGGACAGAGTAAACCAGCTTCCCTTTAAAACAGATTGAGAACAAACAGCTCAGTGCTTTTAAAATCTAGAAAACATCATGTTGAAAAAAACTGCAAGAACGTTTACCAATAGTGCTTTTTTTTATACTTAGCCTTATTCACTTACAGGTATTATGCAATTTCTTTCCAATTATGTGAAGCAATTAGAGAGTGTGCCCCTCAACTGTCCCCATCACAAAAGCCCATAAGAACCACCAGCACGAGTGGGCCATTTTGATCACTTCGAAACCGCTCCACTATTCAATAAGATCATGGGTGATTTTTCATGGCATCAGCTCTAGTTGCTCGTCCTCTCATTCTTCGCCTAAATGGCCATAATCACCGGTGTGCATGCTCGCTATACCTGCCTAATTTACGTTTTTTGTATCTGGAATATTCAAATATTCTGGAATCAGCTTCGGGAGCATGTTGTCTTTTCTAACGTCTTTATATCCCAGTCAATGTCGTTCGAGTCAATTATTTTGTCTTTACATCCCAATTAATTTCATCTTGATAAAAATGCTGGGTCCAGTTCAAATACATGAAAAGTCGTCACTGCCCTTGTGCAATTTGATTCGTACTTTCGGAAATGTGATAGATTTTTAATAACAGCTAATGCGTTTGGATGTGGCACTCTCAAATCAAATCCCTGACAAGTTCTTATTTCCTTCGCTCCTCTTAACGTTTGTTACAGTAGCACAAAAAATGAACAATCAGCATTGTAAGACACATCTACAGCGACTTGTAAAATGCCGAGATTTTGAGATAAAGCCTCCACCAGAGCAGTTTTTTTTAAACTTTGACGAGACATTATTCTCTCCTCAGGCTTGGCAAAATGACAGAGTGCTGTCGATCGCAATAGACTGACTAAGCAAATATCAATTTCTATGGTTTCTGCGTTGCCTCGCTCATTTATTTAGAAATTTTCCGCTCCATGCAAACGAATCTATCACAGGAGAGGTGCTCCCAATACTGACCCCTGCTAACTGGGATCACTGAGTCTGGAAAACAGCTTCCTCATAGATAATGTCACATCCAAGCAGTCATGGGGCTTTTCATGACAGCGTTCTCAATTGGTCACAAAATTCAATTTCAGAATGAAAATAAGGATACGCTTCTTTAGCCAGAGAGCGTTGAATCTGTGGAATTCATTGCCACAGAACCTGTAAAAAAAAGGTTATTGTGTACTTTTAAGACTGAGACAGATAAGTTCTAAAATATCAACGGGATGAATGGTTCCATGTAGAAAGTATGCGAATGGGGTGAGTAACTTATCAGCCATGACTGAATGGCGGAGCAGACTCAATGGGTAGCATGGTATAATAGCTGTTCTTATGTCTTATGGCCATTTGGTCTGAATTATTCTGTCACTTATTTTTTCATTTGTGATCTTTGCATGCAAGCTGAGGGTCACAGTGTGACTGCATTGGACTAATAAACCAGATGTCAGACCATACTTAAGGTGAAGGGTGGAAGGTATAGGGGAGATGCCAGGGATGGGTTCTTTACCCAGAGAGTGGTGGGGGCATGGAATGCGCTGCCTGTGGGAGTGGTACAGTCAGAATCTTTGGTGACCTTTAAGAGGCAATTGGATAGGTACATGGATGGGTGCTTAAGCTAGGACAAATGTTCGGCACAACATCGTGTGCCGAAGGGCCTGTTCTGTGCTGTATTGTTCTATGTTCTATGTTCTATGTTCTATACTGTGGTAACTGTACTCTACTCTGTATCATTTCACGAACACTATAGATAAATGTCTACTGCTCTGCATAAAATATTCAACTGCATTGAGAACGAGGAAACACAATCTCATGTTTCCTCCGAAAACACAACTGCTGGCATTGCTCGTTTTCTTTTTATTGACAGACAGGCCAAGCTTTTAAATGTTGAAAACACGCATTATTCGAGACTGCTGCACGCACACATCCTTTGTTTTTTTTTTCCCAAAATGGGTGTCAAAATGATGGCCTCAATCGTTTGTGTTGCTTTTGATGATACGCTGGCCTGATTGAAGTAACATTTTTGTTTCTCTGAGTTAGCAGCAACGACATAAAGTTTGTGCATAGCGAATAAAGTGCGACTGAGAAACATGACTCCCTGCAGGAACACACCACGCTGATTCTGATAGCAGTGCACTTTCTGTGAAACTGGGAAGGACACATACACAGTTCCACATTACGGGAGAGGTCTTGCCGATCCGGGCTGTTCTGCGTCCTTTGTACTATCTCAGATGAAGCAATTTGTATAAACTAACCAATAGACTTTAAGTTCCTGTGCATGCGCAGCCTCCCATTTGCACACACTTCCACATTTTCGATGCCAAACAGTCCGACCTCCAGCCCCCCAAACTCGCGTTTAAAGGGAGCAAAAAACTCCTTTCGTAATGCTTTCCCCTACACTGCCTGCCAGTGGAAAATGATTCAGTTCAGCCAGCAATGGAGGGAGGCTGGTCTGAAGGTAAGGAGCGAACACAGCCATCTGGCAGGAGGACATCAGAAGCGGAAGGAATAGACAATCGACAATAGACAATAGACAATAGGTGCAGGAGGAGGCCATTCTGTCCTTCGAGCCTGCACCACCATTCAGTATGCTCATGGCTGATCATTCTTAATCAGTATCCTGTTCCTACCTTATCTCCATAACCCTTGATTCCACAATCCTTGAGAGTTCTATCCAACACTTTCTTATATGAATACAGAGACTGGGCCTCCACTGTCGTCTGGGGCAGAGCATTCCACACAGCCACCACTCTTTGGGTGAAGAAGTTTCTCTTCATCTCTGTCCTAAATGGTCTACCCCGTATTTTTAAGCTGTGTCTCTGGTTCGGCACTCACCCATCAGCGGAAACATGTTTCCTGCCTCCAGAGTGTCCAATCCTTTAATACTCTTATATGTCTCAATCATATCCCCTCTCAGTCTTCTAAATTCAAGGGGATATAAGGCCAGTCGCTCTAGTCATTCAGTGTAAGGTAATCCCGCCATTCTAGGAATTGACCTTGTGAACCTACGCTGCACTCCCTCAATAGCCAGATTGTCTTTCATCAAATGTGGAGACCAGAACTGCACACAGTACTCCAGGTGTGGTCTCAACAGGGCCCTGGACCGCTGCAGAAGAACCTCTTTGCTTCTCTCCTCAATCCCTTTTTTTTTAAATAAAGGCCAGCATGCTATTAGCCTTCTTCACTACCTGCTGTACCTGCATGCTTACCTTCATTGACTGGTGTACAAGAACACCCAAATCTCTCTGTGCTGCCCAACTGAAACTGTTATTAAAAGTAAGTGCTACTCTCCATCCCTGAGGCTACGGAGGTACCCTCAGTCTTCAAGAAAATATACTGGGTTAGTGCTGTGATTTTGGCAAAATACTGTCTCGATGTCTAGTACTGTGATCCTCGATTACACTGCGCATAGCAAGTGCTCGATGTGCCTGTTTTAAATCCTGGTCCTCCCCTCGCATTTAATATGCCCTCTGATCAATAGACAGAAGCTTCAAAATATTAGATTAGATTTAGATTAGATTACATTACAGTGTGGAAACAGGCCCTTCGGCCCAACAAGTCCAAACCGACCCGCCGAAGCGAAACCCACCCATACATTTACCCCTTACCTAACACTACGGGCAATTTAGTATGGCCAATTCACCTGGCCCTGCACACCTTTGGACTGTGGGAGGAAACCGGAGCACCCGCAGGAAACCCACGCAGACACGGGGAGAACGTGCAAACTCCACACAGTCAGTCGCCTGAGGCGGGAATTGAACGCGGGTCTCTGGCGCTGTGAGGCAGCAGTGCTCACCACTGTGCCACCGTGCCGCCCACAAATATGCACCGATATGTTCAATAGCAGCTGCTTGCCTGCCATTATAACGCTTATGAATGGTAAAATCAAATAATGCTGATCGTGTGAATGTTGATTTGATTAGCGCACTTTCTGCGTGGAGTAACCTGAATGCCTTACTCTGACAAGATTTGTTCTTCTCACCTGAATGATCTGTATGTCTTTGATAACTTCGAACTGCTAGTACAGTTCGCAAACAAAGCTTTCATTGTTCTTCCACGTGATAATAAATCAAACCAATTAATCAAAAGAAATACTTATTTCCTCACTGGGGAGAGCCAGAACATCTAAGGTGGCCCGCATGGCTTTTGTCCACGCTGTGACACATTCTGTGGTTCTGAGTGAAATAACGGTTGAACAACAGAATGTGGGTAGTTAGGCAACGGTTATACTTACGCAGCTGGGACACGTCTGTGCACAGAATGTTACAAAATAGCAGTAAAGATTTCTTTTTTACCATTCTCTCAGATACATGCCACATGCCAGATGACCAAATGAATACCGATAGAAAACGGTATTGACAGCGCCTGCGCAGTGAAATAATGGGAGCGTGAGGGGCTTATAATCGATAGATTAATGGAGCAAAGCCGTTCTCTCATGTTTGAATATTCCAAACTTCAATTTATGTATACTGCCCGCTGCTTCTTTGATGCTATCTGACCTGCTGCGATTTTCAAGCAACACATTTTTAAGCCCTGTTAGTGCTCCTCTGTAAGACAGCTATGTTCTATGAGCAGTTTTCTGCTTCCCGTCACCTAATGCATCTGATTTAAATGTCTCCTATTGATACACAGGCCCAAGTTACGCAAGTGAGGTGATACAACTGTGAAGGTCCTACTGTTCTTTGTCGATCAACTATAATCTAAATTGCAAACGCTACGCTCTGACATGGCGAACGATAGGTCACGTTGAAACACATCAGCTGTGTTCTGCCTGCTGTAATTCGCCCTGCGGTTTCACGCAGCAGCATACACCATGTGATACGAAAAATTGTGAATCACAAGAGGATCAGCACGCCAAAGAGAATGTGAAGATACAAAGGCAGTAAACCACCAATAAAGACATATTACACCGACTGGGAATAAGCTGAGAGATACAAGCGACAAAGAGTCGTTGTTAGCTCGATGATCTGAATTGCTTCTCTCTATACGGGAATGACATCTCTCTCTCCTTGCCAGAGGAACAGAGAGGCTGAGGGAGAAACAATGGATATTTTTTAACCTTCCTTCCCGCGTTGGACCGTACACAGCCCCGCAACTCAGGGCCGTGGCAATGACTCTTAGCGAAAGAGTGTTTCACTCGGATTCTCAGATGCAGTACTGGTAGTGTCCGATATTTACTACTGCTCTGTGGGCAGCAAACAAACAGATGCCGGCATTGGAAAGGCGTTTCAGTAGAATTGCTGGGTGAAGAAGAATCCGAAACAAAAGGCAGGCTGCACGGAAAGATCCCATTTCATGTTGTCGAATAACTGATTTAAAGTTCCGATATCTCTCTTTTCCAGCAACGCTCTGTCTCTAGTTAATGACACTTGATGCTCTGTTTATAATGACCTGCACAAACCTGATCCTGCCCTTTCTTTTCTTTTCCTCTTCGATTGATTGAAAGTGAGTTGCGGATCGTATACCATCCCCAGCACTGCATACCCGTGGAGGGAAATGGTATGATCCATCTGCCAATGGAGAGAGACCCCTGCACGGTGCATGGAGGAATTGGCACCGTCCCAGTAGCAGGGAAACACTGCCAGGAAATTTTAAGCTAGGAAATAGTTTGGATCAAGTAGCCTGTCTCCGTGATGTAGGACTCTATGAATTTATAACTATAGACTGTATATTGGAGATTTATATATTGGGCAAGTTGTTGGAGTGTTCCTGGGGTACAGGAGTTACATGCATTTGGAAAGGCAAAGACATAATAGGGATAGGCAACAAGGCCCAGTGAGTGAAAAATTATATCTCACCAACTTGCTTGAGTTTTCTGAAGAAGTAACAAAGATGTTTGATGAATGCAGCGTGGTAATGTGATCTATATGGATTTCTGTAAGGCATTTGCGAGGGTTACTCAAGACAGACTGGTTTACATGTTTATATTAGATAGAATATAGGGAACAAAACATTTGTGCACAAATCAAGTTCAAAGGTAGAAGACAGAGTGAGGTTGTGGGGGTTTGCATTTAGGCTTGGAGGCCTGTGTTCCATCCTGTGCCACAAGTACCAGAGCAGGGTCCACTGCTTTTCATCATTTCCACAAATGATTTTGATGCGAGCAGAAGAGGCATAGTTAGCAAGTTTGCAGATACCACCAGAATTAGAGGTGAAGTGGACAGCGACAATGGTTACCTTCGGTAACAATAGGATCTAATCAGATGAGCTAATGGTCTGAGTAGTGGTGGATGGAGATAAAATTATATCAATGTGAGGTACTGCATTTTAAAAAGGTAAATCAGGGCGAGTCGTCTGCACTTTTGGGTAACTTATTGGGGAGTGTCGCTGAACAAAGAAACCTGGGATAGCAGGTTCATAGCTCCAAGAAAGGGGAGTCACAGGAAAAATAGGATAGTGAAGATGGCGTATGCATGCCTGCATTGGACATTGCATTGGGTTTCGCAGTTGGAAGGTCATATTGAGTCTGTAGGTGATACTTGTGAGGACACTTATGGAATGCTGCATTCAATTCTGTTGTCCCTCCTATAGGAGGAAGCTGTGAAAATTGAACGAGTTCAAACAAGATTTACAGGGATTTTGCCATGGTTCGAGGATTTGAGTTATCGGGAGAATCTTTGTCGGCTGGGGTGATATTTCCAGGAGAGTCGGAGGTTGAGAGGTGGCCACACAACGTTTTATAAAATAAGAAGGGACATGGATAGGTTAAATTGCCAAGGACTGTCCCCGGTGATGGGGAAGTCCATAAATAGATGGTACCTATTAACAGTGAGTTGGAATGACTTAAAAAGGACCGATCGAACAACTTTCTTAACGCAGAGAGTGATGCATGTACGGAACAACCACCAGTCGACGTAGTGGAGGCTGGTACCATTACACAATTAAAAAGGTATCAGGATGGGTATATAAATAGGAAGATTTTATACGAGTATCAGCCAAATGCTTCTAAATGGGATTCGATTTATTTAGGATATCTGGTAGACATGGATGGAGTTGAATTAAAATGTCTGTTTCATTCCTGTATATCTCAAAGACTCGATAACGCTCTACCTCCATAGCGTTGGCCTACCTGTCCTGTTCTTTTGTAGGTTATGCTTCTGTACCATCAGTGCTATCCCACACCAGTGTTCCTATCCATGCTATGAGTTCACACTCCTTACCAGGCACGCCTACCAGACACTAACCAGCCAATGTGTAATACGTTTCTACTCGTCTCACTTTCACATCTTTTCCCATGACTTTAAATCTCTGCCCAATCGTTCACGATCCATTCATGCGAAGAAGCATTTCTTCTTGTTATCTCTAATTGCCTTCTCCATACTTTTGAAAGCTTCTAGGAGATGGAATTTCAGCCTTCAGCTCTTAAGGAGAAAATATCCATCTTTCCAACCTTTCTTTATTGCTGATATTCGTCACACACGGCATCACCGACATGAACTTGTTCAGTGATATCTCAATTCGCTTCCCCTTTTTTTGTTTCCTGAAGTTTCACATCCGGAACTCAGCACAAATGCATTCATTCACAATCGAATTACAGAGGCACACATTCAGAAAGACTGGTTTTCAGTTTCATCACGTATTTCCCTTAAACCTATTCACTGCAAAGTTAGCTCTGCCCCATCGCTACTTAAAACATTCTGATTTTGTTTGACAAAGGTCCTTTTCAGAAAGCTGACTGGAAGTTTTTGGCAAAACGGGAAATAAAAACTAAGGGCTCGTTCGGGACGTGAATCAGGGATTTCTCACATGGTAACACAATACAACTTCCTCAGTGTGAAACATATGCCTGGATCAATAAAGCAGCCCAAGGGCTTACCACCCATCTCCGAAACCAATATTACTAATTCCTTTTCCTAACGTCCCCGTTGTTCTTACTTTAAGGCAATTTTAAGCCAGGCCACTGAAGCTGAGACTCCTAATGTGGGAATGGAACATGCAGGCAAGCAATTCTGACTGGTGAACAGCATAATTCTGCTTCTCAGGTTTGGGTAGTATTTCATATTGACTTCTGTCAGTATGAACCATTTACAGAACATGGCAGTGAAAGCACTGAATCGTCGTCAATCGATTCGCAGGTAGATTTCTTTATTAACTCCCTCCACACTGTCTGTTTCGGCATTGCATTATCCAATCTTTCTGTTCATGATCTTCCTCCGTTTGATTCGGGTTGTTTCCATGTTCTTGCTTTATGATACACAGGCTTTCCAATCATTTATTACATTGTAATTTCCAATGCATGCACCTTCTCTGTTAGATGGTAACGAACTGGCTCTGCAACTCATTGGTTAAAACATTGGCTTTGCAAAGAGGAAATGTCTTAGAACTTGAACACAATTTAAAAGTTAATGCTTTAGAAATAGTGCCACCATTTCGCCAATTGAGTCAAAACAAATTGTGTCAAGAAAACATGTGTTTAGCAGACTGACATAAAAATGCTGTTTGGCTTTTCATAAAAATCTACCGATTTGGTGCACTTTGTGCATCTGCATCTTAAAATGCTGTTCAGACATCCAATCTTAAAGCTCGAAACACCAAATGCAACATTATGATTAGTAGGTCATTGCAATGTTTTTGTCTATTTTGGTCTTTTGCCATTTTTATTCACGACCTTGGTGATAGTGTGAAACTGATGGGGTCTTAGTAAAATAAAGTAAGCAGCTGTTCCTCTTGGCATATCTGTGATCTAACCAATTTCTCTCAGACACGTAAGAGAACTGGGAGCAATATTCTGATGTTATATTGAGTTTGTTAACAAGCTGTCAGCTATCACAGTCGATAGATTTCTGGCCATCTATGCAGAGTCATTTACCTGCAGGATGGCAGTTACCCGCTTGCCAGTCTTCATTTCAAGTTTTCGTTCGTTCTAAAAACAACGTTTCTGACATAAAATAACACTATTAAACTGATCTATGTTTCGCAGGATTTGTTCCCTTTATGTTGCTTTAACAGGTTGAAATCCACAATGACAGTAAGGTTGAAAAAGTAGAATTTAAAATAGTATGATCATTAACGGGACAAATGAAATGAATCTCAATGTTTATAAATAGCTTATGTGAATGTTGCTGCTGTATCATTATTATAACCGACTACATAAAAAAATGAGTTTTGCTTTTAAGTAGAGTAAAGGGCTTGGAGTTTTAGCAAAAGTAATAAACATGACCAAACTTCATCTATTCATTTCAATTTGACTGACAGTGAAAGGGTACAGGAAATATCCAGTGCTGGCCAGGGGTAGAAACCAAGAGTGCACAAGGAATTGTGTGAGTGGAAGCGATCCCATGACCTGGATTTGCTGACTGCCAGATAATAGTTTATGAAACATAAACTGTTCATATGGAATCTGTGGAATTCCATATCTCGCTGATTCTGAAGAAATTGTACAGGCAATTGAATATTCAGCTGGAAACTTCCTCTTCCCTATAAATGCATGAAAGTGTCTATTTAATAGCAACATGTTGAATTTAAGTAACCGTTCGTCAAACAAGTTTCGATTCAAAAATATACAGTTTAGTTCCGCATCAAATAGCGAAGTTGACCTCAGCTGAACTGACACCACTCCACTTAAACCTCCCTGAAATCCCTGAGAGCCACCAGCCCCTTAATCGCTACCCATTCTCCCTTCAAAACCTAATGTCGCCAGTCTCTGGTCCAGACAACTATGCTAACCCCTGGAGCCCTTTGTCCACCTTATTTGGACCAGTCAAGTCCTTTGCTTCATAGCGCTCGACAGCAAACCATTGAAGGGCCAGAGCACGACCTCGTGTATCAAGTGCCTAGAATCTACATCGAAAACCAGACAGGCAGTTCATCTGATACTTGACGAAACATCCATTGGCCCCTCTGAGAAGAGGTAATGGCATGTCTGCTGAAGCGACCCCGTGCCAGTCTGCATATCTAATTGGCCGTTGTTAAGCTTTAAATGAGCCAGCCTCCCCCATCGTATGGTATCCGATACACTTTCACAGTACCGATTACACACACTTTCACCCGCTCTGGATCAACACAACACCCCACCCCAAAAGGATGCTATTGATCGGGATAGATGTCAGAAGAGATGCACGAGGATGCTATTGGGTATGGAAGATTTGAATGTGTGGAGGTATGGAAGAAACGCGGCATACGCTATGACTTTCTTCACTGGAGTGTAGAAGGTTGCGAGTTTAAATTTTACATGCTGATAAAGGCATGAGGCAAATAGATATGTTTAAATGTCGGTGATTGTCACTGGGGTCGGCGGTTACAAGGATACACCTCAAATCTTTAAGGTGAGAACACAGAGAGATTTAAAAATATGTGACAGACGTTATTACGCAGAGAGTGAAATTTGCTCCATGAGTAAATGATATACTTGCCAGCACGTTCAAAAGTGAGGTTAAACATGATTATTAAAGATTTGGAGGGGTTTGGTCAAGTAACAGGCATGTGAGATTAGTTTAGTTTGGGAACTTTTTCGGAATTGATTGGTTGAACTGAAGGGTCTGTTTCTGTGCTGCATGACTGTATGACACTGAAAGAGCCACGAGCCATCTCCAGAGCAGTGACAAATGAAATGAGCAGTCGATCATGTATCCTCACCAAGCTCCATTGCCAACTTGCGCTTTGGCATCTCCTAGAACTGTTTCCTTGCAAAGTAGAACCTATCATGCAAATTTCAGGTAGCAAATTTAAGTCTTGCAGTTCTTCCAGCCCGCACCACAGCTTATTTGGATGCTATCCATCTGATAGTCACTATCGGTTGACACGTTCTTCGTGTTCAGTTTGATACCACATCCTTCAGGCAACATGAGTATTCAGCATCCCAACTATAATCCTCCCTACAACTAGACTTTCTCTTGCTTTGTTAAGTTTTATCAGTAGCTTATAAAAATGGTCTTCTGTAGATTTAGACATTTAAGTTAAAGGAAATGGCAACCTACATCTGTGAAACAGAGGATTTTAACTTCCCTGGACAGCTCTGCATGGCGAGGGAACTGTTACTTTGGAAGTAGAGTATTGGTTGGAAACTCAACTCGGAAAGTCAGAGCTCCTTCCTCGCAGAGAGAATGAAGAAAGAAATCCACTTCTCAGAAAATCTAGAACAATATATATTTGTTTTCTTTTTTCCTGCAATGAATCTTGTGTCGATTGATATATTTTCCACTCAGACTTCATTTATCGTGTTTACGGTTAAGGTACTGCCTTCATCTAACAGCGTTATCATGCTGTCAAATGCTTGTAGAACTCTTGCTGAAGAATTATTCTGGTGTTGCATTCTTAAGCAGAATTCTATTTTCAAGCTTGTAGTGTGAAATTATTAACGAGTCAACCGATCATTTCATTCCCAATATTGATGACATTTTTGGAGACAACAAGTCTGTGTCTTGTATTCTTATCAGAAATAGCTCCTCTGCTCGTTGTTACATTCGGGGTTAACTATCTGTTGAAAAGACAACTTTTCTTTCACTTCACTTATTTACTTCAGGATAGTACGTCTGCAGGTAGTCTTAGCTGCCTAGTTATCACGAGGTGGCAGGTTGTTAGTATTATCTTCTCTCTCCCAGGGAAACAGATTTTCGATTATCCCCATTCCTCGGATGGTTAATTCACATTTTATTTTCAATGCCTTTGTAACAGTTTCTCTGTGTCCCATTCATTCAAGGAAAGTTTATTTCAGACAGATTGCTGGTTCTTTCCATGAGTGTCTTTGTTGATTTGTTCAATCCTTTAACAACTACCACAGTATAAAACCGACATTTTCACAGTCCCTTGTCTTTGTTAAATATTTTCATATGATGAGCAAACATTAGTATTTGCGCATTTTCAATGTGATTGTCCACATCTCCGCTAAGTCGCTACACCATGAACTACTTAAAATGTACCATTTCAATATGCAGTATAAATATATGCAGGACAAGCATTAATAAATGAATCACACAATCAAGATCAGAAAATAAATCACAATAGCAATAAACGTAGAAACGAAATAAACATGCAGACCACAAAGATAGATTAAAATTATATGATACTTTGCCAATTTCAATTTTAATATGATCATATCTTAACAACACGAAAACAAATTGGGAAGGGAACTGCTAACTGTTCCGTTACTTTTGGAATCAAAAGTTCAAGCGAGTTTTCCAGTTGTGCAATTTTGACAGGAGGATACAATAGATTTATCAATTTGTTCGCATTCCTTAACGTTTGTCCCGACATGTATTTCCTCTTTCGTACCACAAAAGGTGTAAACTCCAAATCCCACACAGAGGCTTTACCTATAATATTCGTATCCCACGACAGAATTCCGAGATTTTGTGTCGTGGACCCAGGGAGGGACTACTCCCTCTTTTAAATTACATTTCCATCTTATCTATATGAATCCACCACTCAAGTGCCATACGTACTGCACGAAGGTCAATTTAATTGATGTAGACCGGTCTTGCATGTTTGCTCGAGTAACTTGTTAATCATGCTGGCATGTGTTTTAAAGATGTCAACAATGCAAAAGGCAACTCTCTCAGTGATGCCGCCCACCTGACTTATTTTTGGTTTCATCATTCATCGACCCAATATACCTCAACCCGAGAGGTAAATTGAGTTAATCGTTCATTACATCACAGAGGGGAGCCAAAAACTGTGGCACTGGAAAAGCACAGCAGGTCAGGTAGGCCAGCAACTCAGGAACAGGAGAGTCGATGTTTCGAGTATAGTCTTTTTATTAATCAATTGCTGATGTCAAGATATTAAAAAGGAACACGTGAGTTTGGTACTGGAAAAGCGCAGCAGGTCAGACAATATCCGAGGTGCAGGAGAATCGAAGTTTCAGTTAAAAGCCCTTCATCAGGAATGAGGTTGTGAGCCAGGTGTGTGGTGAGATAACTGAGAATGGGTGGGGCTGCGCTAACGTTAGCAGAGAATGCGACAGATGGATTAAGGTGGTAGGAATGGTGTTAGCTCGGGGAGGAGTGTGAAGCTGACAGGGTGAAAGAAACATGGACAGAAAGGAGAGTCGATGTGTTCTGCACCAAGTTGGAAGTTTGGAACTGGGATAAGATAGGGGGAAGAGAAATTAGGAAACTGGTGAAATCCACATGGAGGCATAGTGTTTGAAGGACCTTGACAGAGATGAGTCGCTGGGTGATTAGCGAGTGATGATAGAGGAGTCCCAGGACCTGGATGTCCTTGGCCGAGTGTGAGGGAGAATTGAGGTGTTCGGCCCTAACGCAGTGGTGCTGGTTTGTGCGGGTGTCCCGAAAACTTTATTTGAAACTCTCTGCGAGCAGGCATCCTGTCTTGCCAGTGTAGAAGAGATGCATCAGGTGCAATGGATATTTTAAATGACCTGTGCAGTAGAGCAGGGAAACCTTTGATTGATGTGGAAGACGCATTTAGGGCCTTGGACGGAAGTGAGGGCGGAGGCGTGGATGCAGGACTTGCAGTGAAAGACAAATGTGCTGGAAGTGGAGGGTGGTGGCTGGGGGATCTTGGACCAGACGTGGGAGTCGCGGAGGGACAATTACAGACTGAAAGTGCATAAAGATCGCGAGGGACATACATTTCTACACGTATTGTCCGTTTGAAGATGGTGGAAATGGCTGACTATGATGGGATGTGTACGGAGTCGAAGGTGAGGACCAGGCTACATAAGATATTATTACGGTTGGGTTTCAAGGGCGGAAAAGCGGGAAGTGAATGAAATGCGTTGGAAGGCATCATCAAACACATGGAAAGGGCAATTGTGGTGTTTAAAGAAAGAGGGTATCTGCTGTGTTTGGTGGTGCCTAGCAGCAGACGCATTAGAAGCAGAGGAATTGGGAATGAAGAACAGCATTTTTACATGAGGGAAGGTGGGAAGAGCAGTATTGCAGGTAGCTATGGGACTCAGTGGGTTTGTAGAAGGTGTCAGTGTTGAGTCAGTCACAGTTGCTGCAGATGGAGAGGACCAGCAATGGGGAGTGAAGTGTCTAATATGGTCCAGGTGAACATAAGCCGGAGACAGAACTTGATGAAATTGATGAACTGTTCAATCTTCACGTGGGAGCAGGTGGTGGCGCCAATACAGTTATCAATGCAGTGGAGGAAAAGTTCGGGAATGGTGCTGGTGAAACAACAGAAGATGGAGTTTTCCATGTGACCAACATAGAGACAGGTATAGCTGAGGTTATTGCGGGTCCACGAGGCTCCTCCTTTTGACTGGAGGACGTGGGAGGATTCGAAGAAAAAGATATTGATGGTGAGGACCAGTTCAACAAAAGAACGAGAGTATCAGTCGAAGGGCAATTGTGGGGACGCTGGCAGAGGAAGAAACGGAGGCCTTGTAGGCCCTCGTTATGGCGGGTGGAAATGTAATGAGATTCGATGTCCATGGTGAAGATGAAGGTGGGGGCCAGGGAAACGGACGTCTTGGGGGGTTGGAGGTAGGGGATTGTGTCCGGAGTGTAAATGGGGAGATGCTGGACAAGGGGAGAGGACGGTATCAAAGTATATCGAGACCAGTTTGGTGGGACAGGAGCAGGACGAGATGATGAGTCGGCGGAGTTAATGACTTGTGGATCTTGTGAAGGAGGTAGCATTGGGCGATGAGGGGTTCCTAATCTATGAAGTTGGAAGCTGTGTGGTTGGGAGCTGTCCTGAAGTGATTAGATTGTGCACGATTCGGTTTTGGCAGGCGAGACCGTGGTGAAGGGGGCAGGAGGCAGGAAGCAGTGTTGTCTTCAAGTAGGCATTTGACTTCAACAGCGTAGAAGTCAGTGCGCGAAACTACCATGTCACCCTCCCCCCAACACTGGTTTGATGGTGAGGTTAGATTTGGAGCAGAGGGAGTGATGGGCTGCGTGTTCTCAGGGTGAATGTTTGGAGTGAGTAGTGGATTGGACAGTTTGAGGTGGTCACTGGCCCTGTGGCAGTTGAAAATAAAGAGATCAAGGGCGGGTAACAGACTGGCACGGATTGTCCAGGTGAATTGGGTATTTTTGCGGTGGCAGAAGGGTTCCTCAGAAGCTTGGCGGGAGTCTTAATGGAAAAACTAATTCCAGAGGCGGAGCTGGCCGAACGGTTTTATGTTACAATGTGCATTGAATTTTTTGAACTGGCACCAGATGGGGATGTAGGTAAAGCACTTTCTGAGGACTGCTCATTCGTTCTTAGTGAAAGGAATGTCGAGGCGATGGTGAAAATAATGACTGGGCTGGGAGCAATGACCTAGTGTCGGGCTTGAGCTGGAAGTGGGGGTGGAGACTGTAACTGGTGTGGAAGTAGTCATAGAGGTACGTCATATGTGGAGGTGATGCTCAACTGGCGTGTCGGGGAACGGAGATGGTAACTATGGGTGTGTCATAGGCAATTCTGTTGACGGTATTCAGATTAGTGGTATCAGTGGCAGTAGAATTGGTTGCAACAACGATTACTACAGGAGCTGAAATGGCGGAACGCATCGCGTAGGTGATGGTGGTGGGGGCAGAAATTGCTGCTGCAGTTGAAACAAAAGGGGTGAAAGTGGCAGACCATGAGGCATAGATGATATTCATTGGAACGGAAGTGACTGCAGCAGTGGCTACAGAAATGGTGGAAGTGATTGTCCAATTAGGCCACGAGGTAATTTCGGTGGCAGCGGATTTTGTAGAGGTTGTGGTAGTCGTTTTCTGACCGACAGTCACGCAGGCAGTTGCCTGGTCAGCAGTCATGGAAGCAGCATGCTCAGCTGTAGCTCTGGGCTATCGAATAACCAGCACGGAAATGATGTTATCGTTTGCCGTGGTGCTGCTGGCTGGTTGACAGAGGCTGAGCAGTACTGGCGGACGAGGAAGCTCCTGGAATGTGCCAAAAATGTTGCATGTTGTTGCATTTTCACTAATGCTTGTTGTACTTCCAGTTTTGACATCCAATATGGTATTTAAAAACCGTTTGTTAAGTGTGTGAATGCTTCTGAGCATGTCATACAGACAACATCCTTTGCAGTTCTGACAGAGTGTGGGCCTGAGCTGAGGAAGAGGTAACTGTAGAGTGAAAGGTGATGGCGCATGGATGTGAGTGTGAAGCGGGGGATCTGGAAGGAGAAATATATATGGAGGCTTTGAATGTGTATTAGGTTGTGTTTTTCATGTTCACATCCAAATTGTGCTGTCTGAATGCAGTCTGGAGTCCATGTGGGATCATTCACTTGTGTAGGCAGAAACTGAGGAAAGAGTTATGGTTGTGGTATCGAGTCTGTTTCAGGACGTAGCTGAAAAGCGTCGGTGCAGGGGAGACGAGCTGGCGTATGCAGTGAGAGAGAAATTCTGAGATCCTTGCAGAGAGAGGAGAAGAACTGCATCAATGAAGGCATCCTTAGAAGAGATTTCGCAGTGAGGTGAATATCGACTGGCAACAGGGAGGACTGAGGATGCTGGAGATTACTGTCTGTGACGTGTTGCTGGAAAAACACAGCAGGTCAGGCAGCATCCGTGGAGCAGGTGAATCAGCGTTTCAGGCAAAAGCCCGCCATCAGGAAAAGGCTGTGAGCCAAGGAGGTACCCGACCACCAACACAATAAATGTGTTCATTATAAGTGCCTGGAGCATCCCGTCACAAGCTTCTGTGATTTTTATTTTCCTCCCCTTGGATGGTATAACCTTCGTGATTGAACAACCTCTTCACAAATTCCTTATAAATGTTGGTAACATGTTTAGAAAACAGGATGTCAACTAAATGAATGACAAATTCCGAAGCATTGCACCCAAATGCATGATGGACATTTGCATGCAAGCATTTCCCTTTTTTCTCAGAATTATCCATTTTCTTCTCATTCAATTCCTATATGACACACAAGTGAGTTCTCACTCGCTCCTGATGCAGGTGTGAGTGTGATCTGAATTTCTGTACATATCCACAGCACAAATGTACTTCCATCTGACACATTAATTTCATGAATGAAGTTGTGGGCAGAGGTGTCTCCCAACACTGTTGGTCTGAAGGTTATCAGCGTTTGTCTGTGTAGACGGACTATGCCCATTTCAACATTGGACTGGATCACTGCCACTGAGTCCGAAGTCCACTTCCCGAGGCCAAGCCAGCAGTACAACCCCAATAATCCACTTCATTGCTTACGAAAAGCTCGAAACAAATCATGTTTGTTTCTGCTCTTATTTACAGTTTATCAGCTTATTCAGATCTTCGATGTGAATTTCCTTCTCCCAAAGTTTGTATTTGTCATGATTGTTGCCTTTGAAATATTTGAAACAACCACTTCGACTCAAGTAATTTTCCAAAACACATTTTCACCAGGATGATCATATGTTTAATAGACAAACAAAGGACCACGGCTAAAACTTAGATTTATTCCTTTTCTTCCCTCGCGAGGATTTATCACACGGGTACATAAATCAATTGGGATTAGGGGCTGGCTTTCATTAAATTTCTCTTGCAATTCGGACGTGTTTAATTGATCTCAGAAAAATAATCCACATCACTGAACCTTTACCCGCAAGTGTAGGCCATCTGGCCCTACTAGCCAGCTCCGCCATTCAATAAGATCATGGGGAATGTATTCATGGCCTCAGCTCCACCTACACACCCTCACGCCGTAAGTGTAATTCCTTCATTGCTAAAACAACATCTATTTTACTTTAAATGCCATTTACTGAAGTCACGTCAACTACTTTACTTTGCCAGGAATTCCATGGCTTCACATCCCTCTTGTTGAAGAAGTTCCTTCTCAATTCTTTCCTGAATCTGCTCCCTTTAACTTGGAGGCTATGCCCTCTTTCCCAGAACTGAAAAGCATACTGCATCATCCTCAACAGATCCCATTCAAAATTCCGCTTTTGTCCCATAATTTCTTCTCCTGCGGGTCCCAAAGCACAGAAACTCTGTATCTGACCGATGAAACTGTGACTTCAAGCCGACAGTTTCGTGTTGCCATTTAGAATGATCAGCAGCGCGCAATTTCTGCTCAAGCTGCACTTGATGCAGGACTTAAGTGCTCCTGGGGATCGTTACATTTACTTTGCAGCTCCTGAGGTTTTATTACTAACTTCTGAACCAACCTCCTAATCTTTTTAACATTTCTATACACTATCACGAATAGATTGATAATTTACGAGTTTAACTGTATTCAACTGTTCGAAAATCTCTTTGACTTTAAGCTTTAAATTATTTCCATTTTTTCCGACTTAAAACCGTACCTTCCTGACTAATAATTCCAGGGCATAACTTTTCTGTTTTAGATCTGCAATTTCTGACTAATTTCTCATATTGCTGCTCCAACTGACTTACTGCAGCATTTCACAGAATTAACACATCCATCACATGCTAAGGTTCTGCCAGAATAGAAGAACTTTCATCACTCTTTGGCTGTGTTCGTTCCCTTTGTATTAGACTCTGATAAAGGTTCAGGTGTGCTGGGGATCAGACATCACAAGGTTCAAAATTCTGTATTCCCATTGGCAATGCCTTAAAGAAATATTACTTAACCAAGCTCTCTAATTCAGGTTAAATGTCTGCCATGATTTAAAGCTAAATTCCAATGTCAGATTTAATAATATAAAAATTAGGCGTACTGATTAAATCTGATTGTTGTAGCCTCATCTTAATCTGCAAACTTGAATTCCTAACCGTCACGTCAGGCATCTGCTCTTTAAATGGCACACAAGTGGGAGTTCATAGAATACGATCCTGGCAGGGGTGACGGCAGAGTAAAATAAAGTCACTTCTAATCAAGCCCACCCAGTGACGCCAGCTGTTGCGGGTAAACCCCGGTAAATTACCATTAATTCGAACATGAATCAAGAAATCACAAACGCAATCAAGTAATGAATCATCAATTTAATCTTTATTGCATGCAGAAACCGAAATCAACGCCTTCGGTTAACAAGTCGGGTCTCACAAACCAATGGAGCTATTTCTGAATAATTTTGGAACTTGGCTATAATTCCACCAACAGTGTCTGTTGTTAGAATTGTCCAGTGTTCGATACTTTTGCGTTGTTGTTCTCAACAGGTTTGCTAAAAGGAAAATTTACTGATTCTTTCAATCTATTAAGTTATTGAAGACATTACAACCTCCTTCGTCCCTTTCCCTAATTAGCCTCATGCTTTTAATATAAATATAAAATGCCGGGAATTCACCTTTTTCTACTTGATAAGGTATTTCATGACCAATTTTAGCTCATAATTTCATTTTTTTAAACCCTTCTTCCCTGCTTCATATATTGTAAAATATAAAACATCATTTATAGCCAACAGAGGTCCTGTCCAATATTAACTTCCGAAAACTAAAATCTGCTCCCTGAATTTCCAACAAATTTTGTTATGCACGATTTTGTAAATATGCTCTTCTGATCGTTGGTCTTCTCTAATAATGTTGGTACTAAACCGTTATGAATTTTTTTCCCTATTTTTTGAAGTGGAGTCGACAGTGTTTGATAAGGTGGGCAAGATCATAAGTCAGATGACACCAAGTTAATGACCAATGAATTGTGAAATGACAAGCTCACTGACTGCTACAACGTTGTCAGGTGAAGTGAGAGAGAAAGACACAGACACAGAATTTACATGCAAAGAGATAACTGGACAGAGATAATAAAAATATCATACTTATTCGTCGATCTTCTGCCTATTGATTTTTCTGCCTAAAACTTCTGTGCCTACCTGATTCAGTTCTAGTTCACCTGACAAAGGGGAAGCGCTGTGAAAGCTTGTGATTTCATATGAACTGTTGGACTGTAATCTGATCTCGTTTGACTTCTGAACTTTGTTTGTGGAAGTGTAGAAGAAGGTAGTTCAGGATAGGGCAATGGATGTTGTCCGCATGGAATTTACTAAAGTATTTGAGCAGGTAACTTATGGTAAGTTGATTCAGATAACAACGCTCCTTGGCAACGAGCCTATGTTGTTAGATTGGACTTAAAGAAAGAAGGCTTGGTCATAAAAGACACAATGTGTTTGCAGAGGCTATTCTTTTTGATTGAATATCTAAGGAGTAAATGTTGGCGGTCGAACTGGTAAGTTTGCAAACGACAACAAACTTCGTCGAACCGTGAACAGTGAGTGACGTTTTCAAAGAGTACGGCCGAATAAATGTCAGTTGCAAAGCCGAACGGAGAAATGGCAGACGTAATTTAATCCAGACAGTGTCTGCTGATGCATTTTACAAGTTCAAATGCAAGAGGAAATTAAAAAGTAAATCGCATACCCTTTAGAAGGATTGAGTTACAGGAATACCTTGAGCTCGCTGAAAGTGGTAACACTAGGGGATAAGATAGCAAATGATCTGTATGGTGTGCTTGCTGCATTATTCGGGTCCTTTACTACAGACGTTTGCAAATGACTTGGAAGCTATTCCAGTCTTTATTCAATGCAGAGTTTGGAGTATTGTGTGCAGTTCTTTTCGACACACAATTGGAACACTGTGAAGGCTCACAAGGGGTTGACAAGGCTTTTGCCTGGATTGCAAAGTACCAACTAAAAGGATAGTTTGGACAAACTTGGGTTGGATGTTTTCGAGCATCAGCGGAGGCGGGGGAACACTTCAGATTAATATAAATTTACAAGGCGTGGGGAGAGCGTCAAATGCAGAGTCTCTCAACCAGGGCACAAGTACGAAATACGAAGTGTCATCGGTTTAAAATGAGGGCTGAAGTTTAATGGGTTAATGAGAGGCGAGGATTATTTATACAGAGATTAGTAACTGTGTGGAATGCGCTGAGGAAGTGGTAGACGCAGATACAAAATAAACATTTGTAAGAAATGGTGACAGACAAATGAACTGACAGAGGATAGAGCGATATAGGCCATGTTCAAGCACATGGAAAGAGTTTATAATGGAATCAAAGTTACACAGATATAGCGGGCGTGTGTGTACGTTAAACATCCTGTGCCTTATAATGAACAGCAGAACAATGGGAAGCACTGAGGTTCAGAGGAACTTTTGCTTGCATGTCAAACTGTCCTTTAATGTATCAGATCAGACAGGAAGGAGGCTGGAATAAAACACAGCACGCCAGGCAACATCAGGAGGTACAGACGTCGATGATTCCGGTAGGACTGCGTGTGCGTGTTGGGGAGCTCCCGATAAGGGTGAGGAGGGGCAAGTTAGCAATGTGGGAATATGTGAAGACAGGAAAAGGGTATGACTTGGTTGGTCATTGGGAGACATGAATCCGGTTGATGACCGGGAGCAGTAGGAGGGAATAGGAGGAACTGGAAAGGGAGTCAGAAGTGGGGACGGAGATTATTTGAAACTGGGGATCTCAAGGTTGAGTGGTCCGGGCTGGAGGGTGCTCAGGCAGAAGATAAGGTGTTGTCCGTCCAATAGGACATGTGGTTTATTTTGTACATACAAGCGACCAAGGATTGTCATGTCAGAAACAGAGTCTTTGAGGGAATTTAAATGGACGATGAGTGGTTGTTCCAGTCTGTTCCTGCAGACCCAGCTGCGATGCTTCACGAGCCATTCCAAGACCACATCGGGAGCACCTAATGAAGTAAAGGAGGTTGGAAGAGAGGCAGGTGAAGATCTGTCTCATCTGATAGGACCTTTTGAGGCCCTGGAGAGAGATGAGGGTGGTATGTCCTGGCAGGTTGTGCATCTTTACTTGTTGTTGGGAAGGTACCAGCGGTTCGGTAGCGGGGATGGCGTGGGAAAAAAAGACTGTCAGAGAAAATGGTCCTTGTGGAAGGCAGTAATGGGAAGATGTTGTGAGGGAGCGCTCTAGATGGAGTTGGCAGATGTGTTTGAGGATGTTGCATGAATGTTAGGAGTGGTGATGTGGTAAGTGAGTACATGGGTGACTGTGTTTGTATTGCTTTCAGGGAGGGTTTTGAGAGTGATGGACCGTGGAATGGAGGTGATGCAGCGAAGGCCTGTCAGGTTGACGGAAGGAGGGAAATTATGTGATTCAAAACAGGTGAACATGTAGGAAACTCACCATTGAATTGGCTCCTCGTCTGAGTAGATGCAACAGAGGCAGTATAATTGGGAGTATGAGCTTGAGCTGTTGTAGGATATTGAGGTTTAGAATGTAGTTTTGCTCGCTGAGCTGGAGGTTTGATATCCAGACGTTTCATTACCTGGCGAGGTAACATCATCAGTGGCGACCTCCAAGTGAAGCAAAGCTGTTGTCTCCTGCTTTCTTTTTATATCTTTCTCCTGGATGGGGTTCCTGGGGTTTGGGGTGATGTCATTTACTGTTCGTTTTCTGAGGGGTTGATAGATGGCATCTAGATCTATGTGCTTGTTTATGGCGTTGTGTTTGGAGTGCCAGGCCTCTAGGAATTCTCTGGAATGTCTTTGCTTCGCCTGTCCCAGTTGTCCCTGTCGAAATGGCGTTTTTTTCATCGGTGTGTCGGGCTATGAGGGAGAGAGCGTCGTGTCATTTTGTGGCTAGAGAATTCCTTCATTTGGAGGTCGCCACTCATGATGTTACCTAGCCAGGTAATGAAATGTCTGGATATCAAACCGACAGCTCAGCGTGCAAACTTCCACCCTAAACCTCAACCTGAGCTACAAACCTTCACAAACCTTGCCAGGATATTGAGTGGTAAGAGCTGTCGTCCAGGTCGTTAGGCGAGTCTGTTGGTTTGTATTCGACGTTTGTAGTCGACACGTGATAAAGTTGTCAAACAGTCATATGATAGGCCTACTTCTAAAAGTCAAAGAGCTTAAGACCAGGGACATTACGTGATAACTGCATAAGGTGTCGGATATAGCACATTTTGTATTCTTCGCACAGTTCAGAAATCTTGGGAGAGATGTGATAACACTGGAGAGAATAGAAACGAGATTTACCAGCGTAATGCCATGGCTACGAGCGTTGGTCATGAAGAGTATTTGGATATATTGTGGTCATTTTGCTTAGAACAGAGTTGACCGAAAGGCAATATTACTGATATGTATCAGAAGCTGAAGAGTTCTGGGAGAGAGTCATAAACATTTCCACTTCGGAGGTATCAGTGACGTCAGTCATTGGTATAAACTATGAGATATAAAGCAGAGAGTGTGGGACTGTGGAACACAGTGTCTTTAGTTCTCCGAGAGGCAGAAACCATCATCACATTTCAGAAAAAAAATAGATGCATACTTACAATTCAAAGGCATACACAGTTATGGGGCTCGTGTGGTAAATGGGTTTGGAGAGTTAGGTGATTATTTTTCACCAGTGAGGACATAATAGGCAGATGGACTAGAATTATCTGTTGTAGACATCTGTGATGTTATGTATATTCCGTTAAAGTAGATCGATTTGAACAGGAGTTGGTGTGTTTTGTGATTGCTGTGCAACATTCTCTGCTTTTGTTGTCGACTTTGAATGATAGAAGATATTTCACTAGATCTGGCCCTCATTTTTCTCGATTCTTTAGGTACATGTTTATCTGATTCTCTGTTATAGCAAATGAAAAAAAGCCATTATGTAGACTGTGTGTCATTTGTTCTGCATCACTTACAGTGTTACTTTTGTCTGCTTTCCGGGAGAGACGTGAGTCCCTGCATTGATGTGCAAGTGTACATGTGTTAGTTTAGGTTGCGAACTAGGCGCGATTCTAAGGCATTAAATATGTTTAAATTTGTATTTTTATTTTGCTCAACATATCGAGACAATTGAGACCTTTGATTTTGCTACCTGGAATTTATGCAAAGTAATTATGTCTGTCCAGGAATATGTTGAAATAAAATCTCACAGAAAAGGTGAGATTCACCAGGAAGTCCTTCTGCATGATTACCATATATTACGGTAGTGTACTTGCCTGAATTCCAACCAGAGCCGGTTCATGAAACCAGTGAAGCAGATCATGCAAACCTACCTCACGATATAGAATGAAGATTCTGTCATCCATATTGCCATTAATGGATTATTCAAAACAAAATTGGGCTGGTAGTCAGACACGTGACAGAGGAAAGAAATAAAATGAAACATTCGATTCAGAAACGATAAAGCAGTTGGAAAACCCTTCAGGATTTTTGTAATATTCAAATTCTCATACTTCAATTAGTTCAAATTTACTTATTTTCTTCCATGCACGAACGCAAAGCTTTCGTTTAATGTTCAAATAGGAATTTACAATAAGCACAGTAGTTAACGAGAGAAGTTTCTTCAAATCTAGCATCTGACGGCAACATCCTACGTTTCTCCTTCCCTCTGGTCATAATGCTTTCATAGTACTTGATCCTGGTTTTGAACTGGACATCAAGAACCTAATCTCAACAGAACTGATTAAAAGAGATGCAATAAAATGCTTGAATTTCAATCAGGGAAGCCAGTCATCATTCTATTTATCTTCCATTTAGAATTGATAATTAGGGCTTTATAACTAACGATGAAAGGTGTTGGATACTCATTGGCTGAGATGTTTGGGCAGTTTTGAAATGAGAACATTCAGAAGTGCAACTGAAATACCTCGGTATGCACAATTCCCACAGACACCCCCACCCCCCCGCCCACGAAAAAACGTTCTTTTTAACGTAGTTTAAGAGAGATAATTGCAAACATTGTTCCATTTGTAAATGTATATCCCAGACACATTTTTTATTGAAGTAGAAAACGCATAAACATTTATTTCCTCAAACTTCTTCATGAAAAAATGTCATAGTATATTGAACACGATCACTCTGAAATAAGTAATTGCGGCTCTTTTTTCTTAATGGTATCCCTCTCTCTCGTTGATTCAGCATGTCGGCCTAAATCTGTTTTGCTTTAGAGTGTAGCTTTGCTCGCTGAGCTGTAGGTTTGATATCCAGACCTTTCATTATCAGGCTAGGTAACCTCATCAGTGGCGAAATCCAAGTGAAGCGAAGCTGTTGTCTACTGCTTTCTATTTATATATTTGTCCTGGATGGGGTTCCTGGGGTTTTGGTGATGTCATTTCCTGTTCGTTTTCTGAGGGTTTGATAAATGGTATCTCGATCTATGTGTTTGTTTATGGCGTTGTGATTGGAGTGCCAGGCGTCCAGGAATTATCTGGTATGTCTTTGAGTAGCCTGTCCCAGGATAGATGTCTTGTCCCAATTCGAAATGGTGTTTTTTTTTCCCTCTGTGTGTAGGGCTACGAGGGAGAGAGGGTCGTGTCGTTTTGTGGCTAGCTGGTGTTCGTGTATCCTGGTGGCTAACTTTCTTCCTGTTTGTCCTACGTAGTGATTGTGGCAGTCCTTGCATGGAATTTTATAGACGACGTTGGTTTTGTCCATGGGTTTTACTGGATCTTTTAAGTTTGTTCGTTTTTGTTTGAGATTGTTGGTGGGTTTGTGTGCTACTCGGATTTCAAGGGATCTTAGTAGTCGAGCTGTCATTTCTGAAACTTCTTTGATGTATGGTAAGGTGGTTAGGGTTTCTGACTGGGTTTGGTCTGCTTGTCGTAGTTTGGTCTTGAGTAATCTGCGCACTGTATTTTTTGAGTATCCGTTTTTCTTGGATACGTTGCATAGGTGGTTCTCCTCTGTTTTCTGAAGTTCGTCTGTGCTGCAGTATGTGGTGGCTCGTTGGAGTAGTGTTCTGATACAGCTTCGTTTGTGTGTATTGGGATGGTTGCTCATGTAGTTAAGTATTTGGTCAGTGTTTGTCCGTTTTCTGTGTCCGCAGGTTTGTAGTTCTCCGTTGTCCATTCTTTCAGCTGTGACGTCCAGGAATGCGAGTTTGTTGTCGCTTTCTTCCTCCTTGGTGAAATTTATGCCTGTGAGGGTGTTGTTGATGATGTTAAATGTCTCTTATATCTTGTTTCGTTTTGTGATGACAAAGGTATCATCTCCGTAGCGGACCCATATTTTTGGTTGGTTAGTTGATAAGGCTGTTTGTTCTAGTCTTTGCATTATCGCTTCTGCTATGAATTCTGATAGCGAGATCCCATGGGTGTGCCGTTACGAAACGTCATCTACGAAATTCCATGCTAGGACTGCCACAAACACTACGTACGGCAAACAGGAAGAAAGTTAACCACCAGGAAACACGAACACCAGCCAGCCAGAAAAAGACACGACACTCTCTCCCTCGTAGCCCAACTGACGAATGAAAAAAAACAAAATTTCGACTGGGACAACACATCTATCCTGGGACAGGCTAAGCAAAGACATGCCAGAGAATTCCTAGAGGCCGAGCATTCCAACCACAACGCCATAAACAAGCACATAAACCTAGATGCCATCTATCAACCCCTCAGAAAACGAACAGGAAATTACATCACTACAAACCCCAGGAACCCCCATCCAGGAGAATGATATAAATAGAAAGCAGGAGTAAACAGCTTCGCTTCATTTGGAGGTCGCCACCGATTATGTTACCTAGCCAGGTAACGAAACGTCTGGATATCAAACCTACAGCTCAGCGAGCAAACCTACACCCTAAATCTCAACCTGAGCTACAAACCTTCACAAACCTTGTTTAAACAGTTCTGATTTTGAATGGGTTTTAAATATGACTTTTTAAAGGTGTTCCATGCACTATTTTAAAATTTCGTCACATTTTCTGGGCCCTATTCCAATCCACAGATCTATGTTTGCTCCCAGATATGTTTCCGTTTCACCAGGCTCAATTTATTGACTTTTATTCCCAATAAGTTTCCAATTCTCCCTACTATTATACAAAAGCGATTTAGGTTTGATAATTGAAATGGAATCCTTTAGTTTAGTTCACTTTTACTTTCAGTCCCGGGTGGTTGCAGAATTTTTCTATAATTGTTAGCATATTTGACATGCCTTCGTAAGTTTCACCGTTCGAATCTAGAAAAAAAAATCCATTCCTATTTTTCTCCAGAGTACCAATTGAAGGGTCCGATGCATAACAAAGATTCACCCTGCCTGACTCCTTTTGAAAATTGAATTTTTCAGATTTACATTTGTATCCCTCCACAATTGTGTAATTATTAGAATATAGACTTGCGATTTTTATAAATTCTGCTGTAAGTTACGCTTGATTTAGGGCCTAAATTATGTGCTTATGTCCGAGTGAGACAAACGCTTTTGCGAAATCGGTAAATGCTACCTCGAATTTTCGTTTCCCTTTTCTTGTAGCTCCTTTGATGATGTTTTCTAGGATCTTTACATTTTGATCACAACTGGCTACACCGTCTGGGAATCCTTTCTATCTATCGGTTAAATTAAAAGTAATAATTAATCGTTAAGCCAATATTTTTGTAAATACTCTCAATAAAATGGAGCCAATTGTGTTGGGCCTCCTATTATGTATTTGCTTTAATTCTTCTTTATTATAGGATTTAGGGAGAAGAAACGTTCTACTTATTTTGAAAAAATCTTGAATACTTTTGGTCTCACTGCAAACAGAAAAATATCTCAGGATGGTATTATTATCTTGAATGAATATTAAAGTAATATATTTAACTCCCATTCCATCCGGACCAGATGCAAAATTTATGGCAACGCTAATATAGCATGGTTGACCTCAGCTACATTTACTGGGTAGACTAAGGAGGGACTATTCAAATTATTATTTTCACATTTAGCGAAGCTTCTAATGTTGCACTTCTCGTTGCTCACAGACAATCTGCTGATAGAATGCATTTCACATTCATTTTTTTCAGGGGACAATTGCAATTCGATGGTGCACCCATTATTTCTCTCGCTAAATAGTGCCTTTTATGTTTGAATAATGTCTGAACTTCTCTTTCTTTGCTTTTCCTTTTTATAAATCTTCTTCTAGCATTATTAACTTCCAGATCATATCTACACCTTGTTGTGTCGCTATTTACTTCAATTATTATTTTCTTTCTATTCCTACTATTATCAGTGTTCAATGTTCTCTTAAGTATATTTTCCGTAATGTCAGCATTATTTCGTTTTGATTTGTTATTTTTCTCATTCTCGATTAATTAAAGAAGATCATTATATGACTTTTTATTCATATAATTGTTATCCTCACTTACTCCATCTAATTCTACATTCTCATATTCCTCTCTATCGAAATTAATACCTAAATGATCAACATCCTCTAAGCCTTCAGCCCTATTACTATTTATAGATTTCTCTATTACATTTATTTCTGTTATATTATCTTTAACTTTATTAATTTGCTTATTAATCAATCTTCTTTTATCTGAAATTTGCTTAGGAGTTTTACTTTTTAAATGTTTAGCGATTGCCTTATTAATAAATCTATGACCCATGAACTATTTTTCCAGTTCAATTAATCTATTGATCTCTTCGCTGGTCCAGATTCCCTTACTAGTTATACTCCCACTTGCTTAGTGGTTTACCTGATTATCCTGTTTATGTTTATTAGTCTTCTTATTTTGTTGACTTTTTTTATGCCTAGGGGAAGCATGCCTATGTCTCTCATGCTGCCCTCGTACAATCGATGAACTAAATTTTAGACGTCCGAGATCAATCTGATAAATCCGATCAACTTCATCATCTTTAGTTCCTCTACACTTAGGATAATGACACGATATTATTTGATATCCTGCAATGCAGTCACATTTACTGCGTTTAATTATTACAGAATTTACTCCTTTACAAGTTTGTAGTTGTTTCCTTAACTGACCTACTGTATTATATAAGTTTAAGCGAGATTCGCATTTAAAATTATCAATTGGATGTTTGATAATTACGTCTATTTTACAATTAAAGCTCGGTGTATGCTCTGAGAGTACAGGCTCATTGGGGGTGCATACGTCCCCGAATCTATGTTCTCTGCAGATAATAAACTCTGTAGACCCTTTAAAAATTGTGTTATAAATATCCTCGTATCTAGTATTTCAACTCTTGTCGGGGCCTTCTCACAGGCTTATATGATTTTGTTATTATCCTTCTTTGTCACTAACTTGGCTGTTGCGTGTCTGATCGAACACAGCCTGACAGGGAGTACTGTTAAGTTCTCTTCCGTTTGGGTTGTAACGGACAACATTTTCCTTATCTGGCGAATACATTTGGCGCACGGTTCTGCCAATCGCAAACGTGAGAGTCAGTTATTTTCGCGGTTTTGAACCCATCCGTAAATTAAGGAGTTTAGCGTAATCGCCTCACTGCCGATAGGATTTTATCGCAAAAATGACCGAAGGTCAACAACCGTCTCATATTTCTTCTCAGAGCCGTATTCGACGGCAAGACAAGAGTAATACTCTCGCAACGGGAAGAATTGGTTGAAATTGCCCACTGCAGTTAAAATCATCACTGGATAAAATCAACCTTAACACCAATGATTAAATCCGAGCCAATAAAACCTATCTGAGCCAACTAAAACAATACACACGATATCAAGTTTCATCAGCCAGGCCGTTACCGTGGGAACCACGTGGGTGTTCGACCGCCTTCACAGGAGATAAAAGTACGTAAAAACAACTGCGAAGGTGACTATTCAAGCACAGTTGGAAGACAAACCAACAAAATCTTTGTGATCACAACCCCTTCTAAGCACTTCTGTGCATCAAATCGAAGCTCATATTAGATTAGATTACAGTGTGGAAACAGGCTCTTTGGCCAAACAAGTCCACACCGACCCGCCGAAGCGAAACCCACCCATACCCCTACATTTACTCCTTACCTAACACTGCAGGCAATTTAGTACGGCCAATTCACCTGACCCTGCACATCTTTTTGGATGGTGGGAGGAAACCGGAGCACCCGGAGGAAACCCACGCAGACACGGGGAGAACGTGCAAACTCCACACAGTCAGTCGCCTGAGGCGGGAATTGAACCCGGGTCTCTGGCGCTGTGAGGCAGCAGTGCTAACCACTGTGCCACCGTGCCGCCCACGGATTCATCTTTGGATTCATTTACAAGATCTGGTTCGCTAATACCATTTAGAATTTCAGTCAACAGTCTTCTGGCTGATGGAGAATATCGCACCTGATGAAATTTGTCTGGCCTTTACCTGTATTTTGCAATTTCCAGACAATGCAAGAAGTATAGTGTGTAAGGCATATGAGCTTAGGGCTTGGATTGGCGCCTGGGTATATAACATTATTGCCATCACAGAGACTTGGTTGAAGGAAGGGCACGATGATAGGCAACTGAATGTTCCATGATGTAGACGTTTCAGACAGGACAGGCAGGGAAGTAAAAGAGGGGGTGGAGTTGCATTGCTCGTCAGGGACGATATCACGGCAGTGCTAAAGACACTATGGCGGTCTTGGGCAATGAGGCATTATGGGTGCATCTGAGAAATAAGAAGGGTGCAGTTAATTTTTGGGGCTGTATTACAGACCTCCCAACAGTGAACGTGAGGTACAAGAACACATAGGTAAACAGATGAAGAATAGATGTCGAGGCAATAGGGTAGTGGTGATGGGAGATTTTAAATTTCCCAACATTGACTGGTATACACTTAGCGACAGAGGTGTGGATTGAGTAGAATTTGTATGAAGTGTCCAGGAGAGTTTTCTAGAGCAGTATGTCAATAGTCCGACGAGGGAAGGGGCCATATTGGATCTGGTACTGGGGAACGAGCCAGGACAAGTGCTAGAAGTTGTGGTGTGGGTTTTCTTTGGGAACAGTGACCACAATTCTGTGAGTTTTAGAATACTGGTAGATAAAGAAAAGAGTGGTCCTAAGGGAAGGGTGCTAATCTGGGTCAAGGCCAATTATATCAAAATAAGGCAGGAGCTGGGAAATGTGGATTGGAAACAGATATATGAAGGGAAGTCCACATTTGAGATGTGTGAGGCTTTCAAAGATAGGTTAACGGCAGTGCAGGATAGGCATGTCCGGTTGAAGACAAAGGATAGGAAGGGCAAGATTCGTGAACCTTAAATGACAGGAGAAACTGTACGACTAGCCAAGAGAAAAAGGGAAGCATGCATAACGTCTCGGC